>NW_019396425.1:234343-320652 GCF_000591075.1 Eurytemora carolleeae | reverse complement strand
CCTGCTACTATATGACCGCGTGTTGACCACATATTAAAAAAAAAACATATTTTTCTTGAATTTTTTACTTGGTTCGTGAGTGCATGGTTTAAACCAAGATTATGACCTTTTACTCCATGAGTACTTTGAGTACTGAGTATGTTGAATGGACGGACATCTAATGGTTTTAAGGACAAGGTAAGGTCAGGGGCAGATGCGTATACAAGATGTGGGGGGGGGAATCACGAAAAGTTTCTTTTGAAATGTTTTATAGAGAAAAAATGTGGATGTGGTCTAAAACTGATAACTTTGAGGATTTTTTAGAACCAAAAACAGCATTATGTATCGGTATTTTTCAGTTTTAGTTGGGAAATTTGATCTGTATGGGGCGCTTCTACCCTGCTCCCCCCCCTCCCTTAACAATAAACTTAGTCTGATCTTTAAACTTTATAAAGTATACAGTATATACATCATCAAGGCCCTCTTTTAAGATAGATTTGTGCAATAAAAAGTGTAAAAACGCAGAAAATAGCCATTTTAGCTCTTATGAGGGAGGGTCTATATTGGTATGCTAAATTAAAATTTTCCAAAAGACAACCTTGGTCGTCAACTCGTCGAAGATGATTTCTAAGTTTTTATCTGAATCTCCGTCTTAGTCCCTTGTTTACCTGCACTAATAATTGCAGCGTGAAATATGCAGTAAATCATCCATCTACAGCTCATGTTATTGTGAAGGTGGATAAAAAACTGGTAAAATAAACTGCTGTATCTGTCGCAGTGTATTTGAAGGAGGGGGGGGGGTAATTTAATAGAGTAAACCAGTGGTAAAACACCGCAAAATAGGGACTAACAGTTGCTATCATTAAATTCACAATGAAATTTTTTATTAAATGCGATGCTGGCAGTTAAAAAAAAGTTGGTGTTTTCTGTTTTCTTTTTTTAAAAAAAGGAGGTTTTCTTTTTGAAAAATNCAAATGTTTCTCTTCTTCAGCTTATTCTTTGATGTATTAGCAGAGAAGATAAAAGAGACAGCTCACAAAAATTGTTTTTTAAAATTCGATAATTAAAATTATTTTTTTAATGATTTTTTTATGTTAAAAATTTTAAATTGTAAATTATTTTCATTGTTACTCAAGAACAGCTCATGGGAACCCAGCTTTGCCTGGACACTAAGCTTTCTTTATAAAAGTTAGCGACTCAACAAATAATTTTTAAAAACATTCCAGGGGGTTTGACGCAAATCGGTGAAAGGGTAATGAATTATTATCCATTTTAGCTTTCGTTTTACATCCATAAGAGTGTTGAAAGTAAACCTATTTGATTGCATTCAAAAAAAAATTCTTTAATTAAAAGTTCTTTAGAAAATGGAATTGTGTTTGAGTTTGATTAAAAAATGTTAATTAAGATAATGAAATGCGAAGTTAGGTCTAAAATGTATTATTAAATAAATAAATAAATAAAAAGTCAACAAAAAAAGGGGGGAAACGTAAAGAATAGTTATTTTCTCTCGAATGTCGTCTTCCGTTGAAATTATTAAACAATCAATAAATATTCGAGACACAGTCGACAGATAATTCTTAATGTTTTTTTTCAAATAAAAATGCATTATTATATATCGGCACACATAGGGGGTAGGCTCTCCATGGTCTCCATGCATGGGGTAGTCTTTCCAAGGTCTCCATGGAGGGTAGGCTCTCCATGGTCTCCATGGAGGGTAGGCTCTCCATGGTCTCCATTGAGGGTAGGCTTTCCATGGTCTCCATGCATGATTGTCTCTCCATGGTCTCCATACAGGGTAGTCTCTCCATGGTCTCCATGTTTTTTTAGGGTATCGTTTTTATAGATACACCATTAACAATACTCCACATAAAAGTTGAGAACTCTGTTTAAACTAAAATATTTTTGCAAAACAGTTACAAAGGCAAAAATTAATGAAAAAAAGAGCCAAGATGACACTTAGTTTTCTTTAAATTTGTTATTTTGGTATTTTGGTATTTTAGTATTTTGGTATTTTGGTATTTTGGTATTTTGGTATTTTGGTATTTTGGTATTTTGGTATTTTGGTATTCTGGTATTTTGGTATTTTGGTATTCAAAACTTCAAAACTTCAAAACTTCAGAAACTTTTGAGAAATTGATAAAGGAATCTAAGTGAAATATTAACTAAGTGTAATTGTAATTATATTCTCTTACATAATTTCTGTTAAGTGTTAACACTTAACTAATTTTTAAATTTTAGGAAATACTAAAATGATTAATCTTTTATCTGGTTTTATAAGTATTAGTTAATTTTAAATAGATTGTCAAGTACTTGACAACCTATTTGGTTAATTTGAAAAGGCCAAAACCCCAAAATTAAAATAAAAAATCGAATAGATTCAACTAAATCAAAATTTATTGTTTCAAAATATAAATGAAAAAGTTCAAATGTAATTTGTATTATACACTTAATTTGGAGATGCAAGCCACAGGGTGTCCCAATAAACTTGATTTGGAGATGCAGGACACAGGGTGTCCCAATAAACTTGATTTGGAGATACAGGACACAGGGCGTCCCAATAAACTTGATTTGGAGATACAGGACATAGGGTGTCCCAATAAACTTGATGGGAAATAATTGTAAAGAAATTAAAGGGATTGTATACGTAACTTCAGGTGACCTTCCATTTGTGCCGTGTCCGGTTCACAAGAGTACCCTTAACTGATTATGGATGACGGACTAATTAATTTTCAAATAAGTAAAGGACATGAAAAATATGCTTTTTTTTTGCNAAGCTTTGAAACAAAGCAGAAGTAAAAATATAAAGTTGATTTCAATTCTTTTTTTATTTCAATTGAAAAAATAATTTTGGAAATATCCTAGATTTGTTAAAGAAAATCCGGGAACAAATGAAAACGTTACAGCACACATGCTATAATGTACAGCTAATTTAACTTTATATCACGATATTTACTTTACGTTTATTCTGAAATTCACGATGAAGTGAGTAATAATGATAAAGTACACAATAGTTTCATAAATATTCTATTTCAATGAATATGGAGAGAGTTTAAAATAATAATAAACCAATAGAATTATAAAAATAATTTCAACGTTATCTGTTCAGGACTGAAACGACGTGCTGTGAACTACAGGACGTAGATCCTATTATCCTTACCAGCTGAATCCTACAACACAGCTTTAAGTTTTTAATCAAGCTGAAATCCCGGAGATAATATCGGAATCAACGTTATCTCAAAAAAGAAAATGCACTCATTAATTGTAACTAACCACCCTATTAAAGGGGTGATGAACACAATTAATAAATATCCTTTTTTTCCATGAAGGATAAATAGATTCTTAAAAATTTTTTGCTATCGCAATCTTGTCGATGGAAAAAAAATTTCAACTCGACTACATATGAAGGAAAATCCATTGGAAAGTTCCCAACCTGTGTAAGGGAAGGGTAGGGACTCAGTTGAATAGCAACCTCTCCTCCAATTTTAACATGGAAATACAAGACGAAAGATGATATAATTGTGCTCATCTATGCTACGACATTTAAAAACATCAAGGTCAAAATGTCGAAACTCAAATTCAACAAAATAATAAATGTGTAGTATTTTTTCAAAATTTGTTTTAACTACAAAAGTACTCTGTTAGACAGTTGTACTTAATTGTACGAATACATAAATTTCGATGTTAATTATATTTTCAAAATTTTATAATATTTATCTTTTAAAATATATTCTACTTTATTGAGAAACAGAAAACTCTGGAATTGGAAGACGACTTTTGACTCAAGTCCAATGAACATGAGACACAGCAATAGTGGAGTTTAAACAGATCTATTTAACTTAATAAGTTCTTTGTAACAATATCAAAGTATTGCCATAATGTCGTCTTTCTTTTCCATAATTTTCTCGTTCTCACCATATTATTTAATTTTTTTTCGGTTAAGTTTTTAAACTCAATATTTTGTGATAAGAATAGAAAGTCTACTAACTACTAATAATTAGATTTGAATGAAATACATTTTTATTCTTTGTCAAATCTTTTCATTTCCAAGCAAGTTTGAAATTTTAATTTTGTATTTTTTTTACTATGAAAACTGTTTATATCGGATAGATTGAAATATCATAGGGCATCAGATTGCAAAGAATGTGGGTTTAAAAAATTATTAAAAATAGGTTTTTAAGTTCTTATTTGCAAACAAAACAGTTGTTTCAATCTTGGGTGTAAAACGAAAAGCTCACATTAATTACGCATAAAATTAACTTTTTATTTAAGATTAGATTGTTATTGGGTGCGCAGTGTAAGAAATGGTATTGTTTTTTTTGATAAAAAGAGGGAAAACAATATTTTTCCATTCAATTTATTCCTATAATTGATTATCATGGCCGGACGTATATAAACAAGGATTACTTTTATCTCTTCTATTAACCCGACCCTCCCCTTAGACCCTTCCTGCTACTATATGACCGCGTGTTGACCGCTAGTATCTCTTCTAACCTGAACTACCCCCTTTCCCCCCCGGGGTTCATGTATCTGCATGGGTTTGGGTTGAGGAGAGGGGGGGACGGGACGGAACTGTTGCCGGCTCTAGGAGCACTGTATAACACAGTATCTCTAACCAACAGAGGAACCCGCGCTGAGAACAGTTTAGTTAGACTTTAGTTAGAGTTTAGACTTTAGTTACTCAGTACTCACCATTCAGAAGCGTAGTGTAAAATATGGCTGCTAGAGCTAGGTTAGGAGGTGTACACAGATACAATACCAACAAGGGAACCCAGCCTTATATAGCTACAGCTAGTGTTAGTGTAGGTGGAGATGATTGGGCGAACCAAGTGATAAATAATGTAGTTGGAGAAGGAGGAGAGGATCATCATGATAATCTTGAACAAGAACGTGAGCTTGCAGTTGAAAAAAAGATTGGAGAGAAAAAACGGTTATTTCACACAGGACGACTTTTAGAGTTAAAAAATCTGCCAGATGGGGCAACTGAGCAGGTTTGTGAACTGTTTATATCTTGAAATTAATACATTTGATTATCTGCCTTTGATGATCAGGGAACCAGGGTTTGAATGCATCTAGTCTGAAAAGCTTGAACCGGTTAGAAATATAAATTTTAGCCTGAGCAGTGAATTGCTGGTTAGGATAGCAGATGTTCAATGTATAACCTATACCTAGGGTATACAATACACATATAACTTTATCCATAGGTAGAAGGTACTCAAATAGGTTTATATATTATTTTTTAACGGTACTCTGCTAGAAACTTCAACGGTTTCGAAGTTTTATTAATTAACACTTTAATTAAAATTTATCAAAATTTAATTTTTAAAATTATTTTCCGAGTTTAATCAAAATATTTATATAAATATATATAAGAAAATAAGTATTCAAAACATGATTTGAATACGTATTAAACAAAAAGTAAAATCTGGAAGAAAAAGTAAACCTTATCAACTGAGAAATACGTAGGGTATAAAGTAACAGAGTAAAAATTAATCCTAGCAAAGTAAATTGCAATCCTAGCAGAGTAAATAGTAATCCTAGCAGAGTAAAAAGTAATCCTAGCAGAGTAAATAGTAATCCTAGCAGAGTAAAGAGTAATCCTAGCAGAGTAAAGATTAATCCTAGCAGAGTAAATAGTAATCCTAGCAGAGTAAAGATTTATCCTAGCAGAGTAAAGAGTAATCCTAGCAGAGTAAAGAGTAATCCTAGCAGAGTAAATAGTAATCCTAGCAGAGTAAATAGTAATCCTAGCAGAGTAAATAGTAATCCTAACAGAGTAAAGATGAATCCTAGCAGAGTAAAGAGTTATCCTAGCAGAGTAAAGAGTAATCCTAGCAAAGTAAAGATAAATCCTAGCAGAGTAAAAAGTAATCCTAGCAGAGTAAAGATTAATCCTAGCAGAGTAAAGAGTTATTCTAGCAGAGTAAATAGTTATCCTAGCAGAGTAAAGATAAATCCTAGCAGAGTAAAGAGTTATCCTAGCAGAGTAAAGAGTAATCCTAGCAGAGTAAAGAGTAATCATAGTAGAGTAAAGATTAATCCTAGCAGAATAAAGATAAATCCTAGCAGAGTAAAGATTAATCCTAGCACAGTAAAGATAATTCCTAGCAGAGTAAAGATTAATCCTAGCAGAGTAAAGATTAATCCTAGCAGAGTAACGATAAATCCTAGCAGAGTAAAGATTAATCCTAGCAGAGTAAAGATAAATCCTAGCAGAGTAAAGATTAATCCTGGTAAAGTAAAAAAAGTCATTTAATCATAAAAAAACGTAATAAACGAACCAGATAAAATAAAAAATATAAAACTATTAAAAAATGCAAGAGTTGAAATAAAAAGTAAATAAAAGAAACTAATTATTTATGAAAAATAAGCTTTTTACAAAATGCGAAAGCTTTTCAATTACATAGAATGTTCACAATTTTAACATACTCATTAAACGGAATACGATTATATGAAACTTAACTAATTCATTTATACCTTCAACTTGGGCGTCTATTTTTTTCTAGGGAAACGCTAGAATTTTTTTAAAGAACATTTTGAGCGGTAAAAAAGACTTTGTTGTTTTCCTAATTCGAAAAAAAATCGGGTTTTATGTGTTCTTTGAAAAGTTGAACAGTTCCTTTAAAAAAACTGAACCTAATGAGTAAATTTTGTAATGAAAAGTAAAGTGAGCACTGAGCAGACTAAAAAGTAAACCTGATAAAACCTTAATTATATTTGTTTAAAGGGCAGTTTTATACAAGTTTTCGTAAAATCAAACAAACCAAGAATATTAATACTAAATGAATAATATAGCATAGGAGCATGGCCAGGGGGGGGGGGGGGGGGTACTGAGGGGAATATTATACAGAAAGTTAATCATAATCATGATATAATTAAACATATCATGATCACAATAAAGGACAAAGAGAAGAGTAGAACCTTAAAAGTATAGATAGATAGATAGTTTAGGTTAAGTATTGGAGAAGGTTGTCATGAAGAAATATTGTGATCAATAAATCTGTTGGAAATTATAACAATAAGGTTTAAATCAAGGGATTGGTTAGGAAGGATTATTAGGACGGAACTAAGGGATGGATTGGAAAGCAAAAGGTTGGGATCAAGGGAAGGCCGGATAAGCTTGGGTTTCGGAGATGGGTTGGAAAAAATATGGTTCGAATCAAGGAATGGGTTGAGAAGGAGAAGGTTGGTATCAAGGGATTGATTAGGAAGGATAAAGTTGTAATCCAAGAATGTGTTGGTCAGGAAAATGTTGTAATCCAAGGCTGTGTTGGTCAGGAAAGGGTTAAGATTAAGAGATATGTTGGGAAAGAAAAGGTTTGGATCAAGGGATTGGTTTAGAAGGATAAAGTTAAGATCAAGGGGATGGTTTGGTAAGGGAAACAATAAGAAGTCAGCTGGAGGGTTTATTATCCTCAATATCGCAAATCTGGCAACTATTCTTGTTTTCAATTATCAGGAAAACACTCTGTGTATCCCAGGTTAGTTGATAATGCATTGGGCTCTAACTATGGAAAGAATAGGAGTGGTTTGTTGTACACCAAGAGAATAAAGTATTTAAGGTTACGCAAACACCTCCTACGCAATAACTACCCCCCCTCCCTCCTACGCAGTGCCTCCCCCTGAATTTTTAGACGTTTTATTTAGATTAGTCTCAGTTTTGCATAGTACATAGTACATTGTACACAGTACACAGTACACAGTACACAGTACACAGTACACAGTACACAGTACACAGTACACAGTACACAGTACACACCTATAAAGTTAAAATGTCAAGAAATGCATTCGAAATTTATTTACAAAGCCTTCGAGTTTAAATATTTTTACATTTTAAAAAATTGGGCATTTCAAAATATACTTTTTATTTTCAAATTCACATGTGCCTATAAAATTAAAAACTAGGGGAGCTACGATGTCACAAAGTTGTTTCAGTAATTCCGCATATTGACCTCCTCCTTCGGTCTAGTGCAGTGTGACTTTTAACTGTTCTTTTAACGATTACAATGTCTCATGTTAAAGATTGCAGGATGAAATTAAACCTGAAACTTCTGTGTGTTCTATTGCATATATATACACGTACATATACATATGTGTTCTTGTGTTCTATTGCATATATATATACACGTACATATACATAGGTGTTCTTGTGTTCTATTGCATATATATATATACACGTACATATACATATGTGTTCTTGAGTTCTATTGCAAATATATATATATACACGTGCATATACATACGTGTTCTTGTGTTCTATTGCATATATATATACACGTACATATACATATGTGTTCTTGTGTTCTTTTGCATATATATAAATATATACACGTACATATACATATGTGTTCTTGTGTTCTATTGCATATATATATTTACATCTACTCGTACATACACATATGTGTGCTTGTGTTCTATTGCATATGTTCTAAGGGTTTTCTGTATCACGTCGTAGTAGAGAGTTAATTGCACGTTAGATTGAAATCTTAAATGTCTTCAATTATAATTTCTTTTATTAAAGAGCTATTTAGAAATATAAAAATGCTATGAATTTCTACGTAGTCAAATAAATTTATATTTTGACAATTTTGCGTAAATTTTGAACTAGAGGGACTACAAGGTCAAAAAGTCGTACCAGTCTTAAAAACTTTACCTTCTCCTTACTGTTTGGTTTACAGTGGTGTGTTCTATAGTACAAAAACAGATTTTTTTTCTTTACTCCCAAAAATATTTTTTCCTTTTGATAATTGCTTTTTAATATTTCAAACATGATATATTTATTTAATTTTTTTTTAAATCTTCGATATTCTTCTTCAAAAAAGAATACTTTTTTTTCGGTTAAAAGAATATTCATAATTTGAACAAATAATAACTCAGAGATTAAATGAAAATGGAATAAAATTATATTAAACCTTTGTATTTCATTCATCAATTTTTTTTATTAAACTGCTTTTCTTGGATCTGATCGAATCAGTTCTAATGTTATTGATCAAATCAACCAGATAATCAGAAAGTTACGGTTTCATTACGCCTTTGATCGAGTAGAATCTGATCGAGTAGAATCTGGGAGCATAATGTTGATTCAGTGCAGTGTACACAGAAGGAGAAGGTCAAGTTCATGCGATATTACTGGTATAACTTTGTGACCTAGTAGCGGTCAAGTTCATGCGATATTACTGGTTTAACTGTGTGACCTAGTAGCGGTCAAGTTCATGCGATATTACTGGTTTAACTGTGTGACCTAGTAGCGGTCAAGTTCATGCGATATTACTGGTTTAACTGTGTGACCTAGTAGCGGTCAAGTTCATGTGATATTACTGGTTTAACTGTGTGACCTTGTAGCGGTCAAGTATGAGAAAAGTTATATATTACAAAGTAGAAACATTTTTTTCAAGGATGGAAAACATGGAAGATTTCAATCACGCAGATCTGTCGCTGTAATAAAAGTAAATTCAACCTATAGAAGTGTAAAGTCTGACCGCGTCAACCTCGTTGCACCAGCTAGTCCTGTACACAGAGCTAGATCAACTTTGTACAGGCGGTACCGTACAAACTGAGACCGGAAAGGTTGACCCGGCTCGGGAATTTAAATGTACTCCGGCTGCCCGTGCAATATAACTTTACTTTAGTTTGACGTGAATTGGGACAAGGTGTGACAAGGTTTGGATGAGGAGATGGATTAGGACGGATAAATTGATAAGAAGGAATGAATAAGGATTGGATAGAGAAATAGGAATAGAAATGGTGGGATGACAACTTGACAAGGTTGAAATGATTTGAAGAATACTGAGTTTTAATAATAATTCCTGGTTTCCGCAAAGTTTCCGGGTTCTAGTTCTTAACTCCAGGGGGGTTAAACACCTGGTAGGATTGTGTAGAATTGCGTCAAGTTTGATCAATTCTTGACTCCGGATAGTATTTACAGTAGGAGATATATAGTATTTATAATACTGCTTGAAAATCATGGAGACAATTTAATTACAATTAATCACAAAATGATATATCTTCAGTGTTCAGCAGGAAGTATAAAAACACAAACATATCAAAAACAAAAAACTCTCTTTGCCGACTTCCTACAAACACTACAGTGGCAGAAAGAAATTAAGTTTCAGCAAAGGTTCTATTTTGTGTAAAAAAGGGTTTCTATCTAAAAATATGAAGCAACTGAGCATGTTAGAATTTTACTAATTTTCGAGGGATTTTAAATCTTCAAAACTTTGATTCTGAGTGTTTAGAGTAAATACAAAAAAAAAAATTTATTTAAGAGAATTAAGAAAACAAAGTGTCGAAAAAATCTAGATTTTTTCTTTAAAGTCGTCTTCATATCAAAATGTACTTAGAAATGATAATTTTTGTCAGTCCAAGAATTTTTGTTAGCAATTCTTTCCGTAAAGCAATCGGGAAGTTTCAGGGCTAATCTTAAAGGAACAAATAACTTTTGTCACCACTACTTCATTCTTAATTCTTTCCTGCATTGAAAGGATATGTTGTCTACTATCATCAATATGAAGGGGGTTGAATAACCGAGCCTAGGACGCACCGTGAGAATATATCCGGGTCCCGTAGACAACACAGACCAGCATGATGTGAACTTTCAGTCTGCTCAGCGCAGAAACATTAAACAAACCGGAAATACGAACTTTAATACTATTTTAAACCAGTCTTTCATACGTACTGAGATACGGAGTATAAGAGATACTAGGATACTGGGATACTAGGATAGGATACAAGATATTAAATACTAGGATACTAAATATTTAAATACTAGGATACTATGATACTATGATACTATGATACATGGATACTAGGATACTAGGATATTAGGATACTATGATACTAGGATACTAGAATACTAGGATACTAGGATACTAGGATATTAGGATGCTAGGATATTAGGATACTAGGATACTAGAATACTAGGATACTAGAATACTAGGATACGAGAATACTTGGATCTTAGGATGCTAGGATACTAGGATACTTGGATACTTGGATACTTGGATACTAAGATATACAGTTTACACATTCCATCAGATTATTTAAAAGAAGAATCTTACAAAGACATTTTTGAGATGATAAATCCAATAGACAGACAATAGACAGACACTGCAAGTCAATTAGACGGGGTGGGTCTTCTTTTCAACCATATTTGTATAGAGTGTATCCTACCCTAGGTATCATTGTTTGACGGATGGATACCTTATTTGCTCCTTGTATGATAAGAACTGCGTAATTATGATATTTCCTGATATGCGAAACCTGAAAAACCGGTTTTATCAAGATTAAACAGGTTCCAAGCTCCTCTATCCCTCCTCGCAAAATTGGATGCTTAGAGCTTGAAACTTTTGAATTTAGGATAATGATTAATATGCAGATTGATGTAATCTTTATTAATTATTTGTTATCAAGGAAAGTGTCAAAAATTCAACCAATCAGAGTACGAGTGTCGAATGTCGTCTGCAGAAACCAAATTTTTCAAATAGAAGCCGGGAAATTTTGTGCGCAATCATTCAGAGATCTCATACGTTGGAACCCAGCAAAGGATTAAAGCAAAGTATTTAAAGTGTCAACAGTGGATATCGAGATTAAGCAAACGGCCAATTAAGGATATCCAACACAAGGATTTATAGCTCAGACCATAACTCCAATTTATAGCTCAGACCATAAACTCCAATTTATAGCTCAGACCATAAACTCCAATTTATAGCTCAGACCATAAACTCCAATTTATAGCTCAGACCATAACTCCAATTTATAGCTCAGACCATAACTCCAATTTATAGCTCAGACCATAACTCCAATTTATAGCTCAGACCATAATTCCAATTTCTTCTCTAAACCATAGTCTTTCAAAACTCGAGAGAAGATATTTTTATTTCTTCCCTCTCGACTCTCTAGGTTTAAGTTAAAGTACTCCTGGTTTACTATGCATGTTGAGCATAATCAAGGTTACAATACAAGAATACAAATCCTCTAAAACGGGGATAGATTAGTTGGGGAATTTGACGTGAAAGGGGGAATCAAGAGGGAATACTTGTTTGGGGGAAAAGATGAATAAGTTGAAGGGGGGAATAAATATAATTATTAATGGTTAATTGAAAATAAAAAGATTGAAATTAATAATTAAATAATTAAAAATTTGTTTAGTATATTATGAACTATTTTAAAAGAAAACACGAAAGAGCAGAAAACTTGTTTAGTTAAAGAGACTGTCGACCTAATTTCAAGTTTAACAAAGCGTTATTTGCTCGATTCACACCGGTACCTTTGAGCACTACATAGACTCCTCAGACAATGATTTAAAGAGTACTGTTGTGAACTCTTTTTAGTTAAACAGTGCTTAGTATACTATTTAATTTTGATGCGGATCCGGATCCGGATCCAGGTCATTTCTTTAAGATTTACTGAATTTTTTTAGCAAAAACTAATTTTCAAATTTTTGTTATATTTTTGTCGCTTATTTTTGTCCTAAAACTTTATGAACCATTCAGAATTGAGGAAATTTTTATAATCTCTCTTTTTTCAAAAGTTCAGAATTGGGTTTTAGAAGTAAAACTTTTTTGCAGTTTTTGGTTGATATTTTACCTCTTGAATCCGGATCCGTGGATCCGCATATTTTTGCAGATCCGGATCCAGGAAGCCAAAATCTTGCTGATCCAATGGATCCGGATCCTAAGCACTGCCTTTAAATATATATTTTACTCAAGAATCAATAAATCCTCTCAACCTTCAATTGAAGATGATTCTCATGGATGGATGAGATCTGAGATGTGTGTGGGACAGATTTGTTTAGCTCTTGGTGTAGTCTTCTATATATAGGCATTGGGAGTACCACACCTAACCATCACAATTATTTTATGATATAGGGAGGCAATGAGGCACTCCAGATACAGAAATACAGACATCTTTCACAGGGTTGATTGGTTACAATGTTGCCTTTAGAATCTGCCCTTTTTAGGGTTTATGGTTTGTGGGGTTTTAACAGATTTTTGTTTTAGACATTTTGTGAAGAGTTCGGTTTTGTTTACTTTACGTTAAAGCCAAGAGAGGTCAAAATTAAGTTAGAGCGGGTTTACTCAATGAACACAGTTAGGACTAGTTTACTCAATGTGTAGAGTTAGGACTAGATTACTTATTGTATACAGTTAGGACTAGACTACTCAATGTATAGTTTCAGGACTGGTTTACTCAATGTACACAGTTAGGACTATATTACTCAATGTAAGTGTCAGGGCTGGTTTACTCAATGTATAGTTTCAGGACTGGTTTACTCAATGTACAGTATCAGGGCTGGTTTACTCAATGTATAGTATCAGGACTGGTNCAAATTTACAATAACTCTAATTATTATTAATAGTTTCAAGGCTGGTTTACTCAATGTATAGTATCAGGACTGGTTTACTCAATGTAAAGTATCAGGACTTTTTACTCAATGTATAGTATCAGGACTGTTTACTCAATGTATAGTATCATAACTGGTTTACTTAATGTGTAGTATCAGGAATGGTTTACACAATGTATATATCAGGACTGGTTTACTCAATGTACAGTATCAGGAATGGTTTACACAATGTATATATCAGGACTGGTTTACTCAATGTACAGTATCAGGACTGGTTTACTCAATGTTCAGTATCAGGACCGGTTTACTCAATGTATAGTATCAGGACTGATTTACTCAATGTACAGTATCAGGACTGGTTTACTCAATGTACAGTATCAGGACTGGTTTACTCAATGTACAGTATCAGGGCTGGTTTACTCAATGTGTAGTATCAGGACTAGTTTACTCAATGGACAGTATCAGGACTGGTTTACTCAATGTGTAGTATCAGGACTAGTTTACTCAATGTTCAGTATCAGGACTGGTTTACACAATGTATAGTATCAGGACTGGTTTACTCAATGTACAGTATCAGGACTGGTTTACTCAATGTACAGTATCAGGACTGGTTTACTCAATGTACAGTATCAGGACTGGTTTACTCAATGTTCAGTTTCAGGACTGGTTTACTCAATGTATAGTATCAGGACTGATTTGCTCATTGTATAGTTCCAGGACTGATTTGCTCACTGTATAGTTCCAGGACTGGCTTACTCTATGTATTGTTAAGTGTTACTGTTGGTATTGCTTTATTTCCGGGTTTAATTAAAAGCTCTGATTTCTAATCCACCTCCCCCTCCCTTCCACCCTTAATACTGGACGCCTACAGTTTGCCGTCTATTCAAGGATATTCTCAACCCTGAACCTTGTTTTCAGAAACATTTCTCAGTTTGGGTTCTATATGATTTTACCGTTACTCCGTCCTTGAACTGTACTCCTAAACTACCCTGAGTATTATCCCTCCGACCTAGGTTGATATTGGACAAAAAAATAAGCGCTTTTATAACTACTAATCTTACTTTTAATTATTAAATTGTTAAAAACGACTCATGCTGAAGAACGTAGAGCCCTTACTAATTCAAAAAGTTGCAACATTAAACTCGGATCGTAAAATAATTATTCTAATTCAAAAATAAGCGCTTTTATAACTACTAATCTTACTTTTATTTATTAAATTGTTAAAAACGACTCATGCTGAAGAACGTAGAGTCCTTACTAATTCATAAAGTTGCAACATTAAACTCGGATCGTAAAATAATTATTCTAATTCAAAACAAACCATTTAGATATTACAACCAATAGTCATCGATTATAAGATAGAAATGAGATTTGTAGCGTTCCAAAACCGATTATTTTTCGCGAACACTCCCTTTAAAAAGGAGCTGACCCCTCGCCTCAACTCGATGATTGTTTAGGTTGTCAAAAAAATTTCATCTCTTGCTAAATTCAAATTTACTGGTTTTTATTCATATTTTTCTCCTTGAGATCTTGTCAGAGCTTAGCTAAACAAGGTTAGTTAGGCTAACTCATCCTTTATGATTTAATAACTCTAATTATTATTAAAATTTTTTTTGTTCAGGATATCCGGTTATCTTTCCCAGATCTGGATATTCTCCGGGTACAGATAGACAGAGACGATGTAAGACACAGACCCGGAGCTAAGCTAACCCTAAAAAACCCCGAGGTTTTGGAGAACTGGCCAAAGTCCCGCGAAACTTGTTTTGTAAAAAATAAAGAAGTATCCGTGTGTGTCGGTAGTTCGGACCAATGGTTATGTATTGCTCGTTTACCCCTGGAGTTCTCAGAGGACGAATTTACATCCCTTGTTTCTAACTACGGACGAGTAAAAGCTTCATTCCTAGTATGCTCCGAGACTACTGGAGAAAGTAAAGGATATGGTTTGGTAAAATATCAGACTAATGAAGCTGCAGCTCAGGCCAAACATTTACTTAATGGTAAAGATGTACAGTGCAGTACAGTACAAGTAGATTGGTTGAATTCTACACATATATCCTACACTCAACTTCATTCTAAATGTTTGTACGTGGACAACCTGCCGCCCAACTACAGAGACCTCGCAGGGTACAGGAAGATGTTCTCTGTCGTCAGAAACCCGCCATACTGTCAGGTACACAATCCTAATCCTGATCCTGATATTGATCTCGATTTTTCAAAAGATGATTTTTAATTAATGACTATTTCTCTTTAACAATTTCTGTTTTTAAAAGGATTTTCAGTTTCTGAATAAATTCGAAGAAATTATGAATGCTCTGTTTTTTTAAAAGAATAATTCTTCATTATTAAATAGAATTTAACAATTTTTGGATAAAAAAAAATTTGAACAAAAAAAATATTTAGATTGCGATGAGGAACGGAGTTCTCCAGGATTGGGGTTTAGTTGAGTTCTTTGATGCTGATGAGGCAGAGATAACACAAACCCAGCTCCATGGACACAATATCAACGGACACAAGATCCGTGTACAGTACTGTATACCTGGAGTAAACGCGATCAACATCTACATGAGCGTGGTGAATGCTCCTGAAACCTCTAAGAAAGGTTTGATTGACGAAGCTCCTAACTCCGCGGTGTATACTCAGCTACAGAAACTCAGTACTCAGAACCCAGCCTGTGAGTATACAACCAAACCAGTATTTTTGTATTTTTGGTGGAAAAAATCTTTCCTAAAAATGATTCTGCGGGCAAAATAAAGCAGCATCAATTTTTTAATTTTGATATTTTATAAGACCTAGATCATCCCTTGTATGTTTAGATTTTATATTTTCATGGAAATTTTTTTTCTTAAAAACAGTTATACGATTTTGCACACAAAAAAAAGTTGTTTCATTTTTTAATTTAGGTATTTTATTCAAACCTTGATCATACCTTGCAGTTGAGATTACATTTAAACCTTGATCATACCTTGCAGTGGAAATTTAATTCAAACCTTGATCATATGTAGCAGTTGAGATAACATTCAAATCCTGATTATACCTTGCAGAGGAGATAGCATTTAAATCTTAATCATACCTTGCAGTTGAGATTTTATTTAAACCTCGATCATACCTTGCAGTGGAGATTTCATTTAAACCTTGATCATACCTTTCAGTTGAGATTTCATTTAAATCTTGATCATACCTTGCAGTTGAGATATCATCCAAACCTTGAACATACCTTGCAGTTGAGATGACTTTCAAACCTTGATCATACCTTGCAGTGGAGATTTCATTCGAACCTTGATTATACCTTGCAGTTGACATAACATTTAAATTTTAATCATACCTTGCAGTTGAGATTTCATTTAAACCTTGATCATACCTTGCAGTTGAGATAACATTCAAACCTTGATCATATCTACCAGTTGAGATAACATTCAAACCTTGATCATACCTTGCAGTTGAGATTTCATTTAAACCTTGATCATACCTTGCAGTCAAGATACTATTCAAACCTTGATCATACCTTGCAGTTGAGATCTCATCCAAACCTTGATCATATCTTGCAGTTGAGATAGTATTTAAACCTTAATCATACCTTGCAGTGGAGAATTCATTCAAACCTTGATCATATGTAGCAGTTGAGGTAACATTCAAACCTTGATGATACCTTGCAGTGGAGATTTCATTCAAACCTAGATTATACCTTGCAGTTGATATAACATTCAAACCTAGATCATACCTTGCAGTGGAGATTTCATTCAAACCTTGATCATACCTTTCAGTTAAGAAAACATCCAAACCTTGATCATACCTTGAAGCTGAGAAAACATTTAAACCTTGATCATACCTTGCAGTTGAGATAACATTTAAATCTTAATCAGACCTTGCAGTTAAGATAACATTTAAATCTTAATATGCCTTGCAGTTGAGATATCATTCAAACCTTGATCATAACTTGCAGTTGAGATAACATTCAAACCTTGATCATACCTTGCATTTGAGATTTCATCAAAATCTTTATATAATTTGCAGTTGAGATTTCATTCAAACCTTGATCATAAATTTCAGTTGAGATAACATTTAAATCTTAATCTTACCTTGCAGTTGAGATTTCATCTAAATCTTAATATGTCTTGCAGTTGAGACATCATTCAAAACTTTATATACCTTGCAGTTAGATATCATCCAAACCTTGATCAAACCTTGCATTTGAGATTTCATTTAAATCTTGTAAACTTGATCAACCGAACCATGTTTCTTAAGCGATAAAACTTACAATGTTCACAATTTCTCAAATCATGAAAATCTGTTGCGTGATATGAAATCTAATTTTATTTATGTTTTAGTTGCTCAAAATCTACAGAATATAATTCAGCAACAGATTGAAAATATTCAATCCGGAGGTTCAGGCTCCAGGGAGGAACAGGAGCAGGAGAACGCAGTCAACGCGAGCGCACAAGCCGCGCTCATGATTCTGTTAACTGCACACCAGCAGGCGCAGACCGGTGAGAACTGTATCCTGCAAAATCAGGAAGTTGTAAATGTTCTCCAAACTCTGGTCTGTGAGAAGGAAGGACTTCAGCTTGATCCTTATGCAGAGATCATGAGTATACCCAGTCTTCAGGTAGCACTCGGACAAGGGCACCCTGAGCTATCCTGGAATCTTCAACCTGAACCTAACTATATCCAGGTACAGGGAAGATCTCCGCCTCCTGTGATAGCTAACAACCTAAATCTTCTCTCAAATACCCAGACATTGAACGAGTTGCTGGGAAGTTTAAGAGAACAAGATCTAGCTCCTCCTCCTCCTCCTCCGCCTCCTCCAATCAGCAGTCCTAACATCTCCGTCCCTCCTCCCTCCCAACCTCCTCATGTATCCATCCCTCACAATGATTTCTCTTGTCCTCCTCCGTTCACTCCTGTACAGCCTCCGCTATCCCGTCCCTTACACTTCTTCACCCCTCCTCCTCCCCTTCCCAGCCCTCATCATCTGATGGGCCCTCCTCAGCCAATGTTTATCAACCCCAACATGTTCCAATTCCCCTCTCTGATGCTACCTGGAGTTCAAGTAACCGGCCCTCCCCCAGCTCCCATTTTTCTAGCAGGTCATCAGCTAATCCCTCAGGTATCTTTACCAAACGGAAACACTCTTTTCCCGGGCCTCCCCCTCCTCCCTGGATGCTATCTCCCTGTCTCCGAACCCTCCAGTCCTGTTCCCTCCAATATTTCCTCTGGGTTTCCTCACACACCCTCCCCTAACAGTCTAAAGCGTAAAGCCTCTATCCCTCCGAGCCCGGAGGAGAGTCCGGAGGGACGATATATCGGTCAGCACTCTCAAGGACTAGGAGGACATTATGCTGACTCCTACTGGGCAAAGAAGAGAATAAAGCATCACTAAAAACACCAAAGAAATCTCCCAAGACAATCCTGCTCATCTTGTATTATATCAACCCAAAGAAGACTAAAACTCATCACATCTGACATTGTTTGATCTAACAAGTGTTAATAACGGCTGTTGTGAACATTACTTGCTTATTTAATTGAAACTATGTGGCATTTCAGACCAAACCAAGATATCATTGCAATTTGTAAACATTGATGGTACTTTTTATTCTCTAAAGTCTAAACCAAGAATATTTTTATCGTTCAATGGAAATCTTATAATTCCTTTTTTCTACATTTTGTTCTGTAGAGAGGGTTCATAATTGTATTGGCATTATTTCGCTATTTCTTCTCAATCCATCCCAATAAGGCTGTGAAAACAAAACAAAAACATAAATTTGAAAAATTATAAAATAATAAATTCTATTCTTTTTTTCCCATTTTTTTTATCGGTTTTGTATACTTGGGCACTTTCTTTGATTCCTATTTGTCCTTCCCTTTATCTTTCACAGTTGCTTTATTTATTTAATATTTTTAGAGGAAAATACAACCATGAAGAAATTCTTCCTTGTTTGTTTTTCTCTAAACGTACTGCTAGTTGTTTACTTTTTACAACAGCCTGCAGCATTACTATTTTAATGAAATGATAATTGCTTGAATGAGAAATATTTTGCGAAATTCAAACTTTTTTTACATTTTTTACAGTAAAGATATTTCTCATAGTTTTGTAATTTAATGATAATGCTTTAAATGTTATTGTGTTGTATTGTATTATTGTATTATTGTATTATTTAAAAATAAGTATTCTTGCATGAAATTGGCTTTTCTTCCTTAGGGCTCTCAATTGTTAGTTTAATTAAGATAAAATTTTCTTATTTTGGTTCCAACCCAAAGATTTTAGTATTATATGTCTTAAGCGTCCTTTCTTCGATTTTTATGTTTTCTATTCTTTTTTCAAAGAAAAACTTTATTATTTCGTTGATATTTCTTTCCGTAATTTTATTTTCTTTATTTTCTTTTCTTCGAAAACTTCTATATTCAAATATTATTTATTTGTTTTAAAATAAGTATGACCTTTTCTCTCTTTAGTCTTCTTTTCTTCTTTTCTTTTTGTTTCCTAAATTCCATTTTTTCTGGATCAATTTGGTTCCGTAAAGGCGAGAATCCCTTTCTTAAGCTGTTAAAAAAATAAACCCATAAGAATTTAAAAAATAAAAGGTATAACCAGAACCTTGCTCACAGAATAAAGAAGAAATATAACCCCTATGACGCCTGACATTATGAAAAATGTTGATGAGACGATAATTCCAGAACAATTTCGTTTCGAATAATCGTCCCGTAAACTTTTTTCATCATGTCGCGCGGCACGCCTAGCTCAATGTAGTATTTTGGAAGCAGATTTATTTTAAGAAGGGTACCGCCCTATAGTTCCAAAAGTTTTTATATTCTTAATAGATAAAGAAGAGGGTTCTTCTTGCCTTTACGGGTCCAAATTGATCCTGGAAAGAATTGGAAACCCTGATTTTTAATTCTACCCACTCTTATTTAATCTCGACCAATTTTTAGGGGTATTCTTAAATTTTTACAATTACTTCTTCTAAGTTCTTTTCATAACTTTTTCATTTTGTAGCATATTATTTCCTACATTTTTTTCTAGTTGTTGACGTACATACTGGGTTCTTTGTTGACGTACAAACTGGGTTCTTTCTTGACGTACATACTGGATTCTTTGTTGACGTACATACTAGGTTCGTTGCTGAAGTACAAACTGGGTTCTTTGTTGACGTACAAACTGGGTTCTTTGTTGGCGTACATACTGGGTTCTTTGTTGACGTACAAACTGGGTTCTTTGTTGACGTACATACTGGGTTCTTTGTTGACGTACATACTGGGTTCTTTGTTGACGTACAAACTGGGTTCTTTGTTAACGTACAAACTGGGTTCTTTGTTAACGTACAAACTGGGTTCTTTGTTAACGTACAAACTGGATTCTTTGTTGACATACAAACTGGGTTCTTTGTTGATGTACAAACTGGGTTCTTTGTTGACGTACAAACTGGGTTCTTTGTTGACGTACAAACTGGGTTCTTTGTTGACGTACAAACTGAGTTCTTTGTTGACGTACAAACTGGGTTCTTTGTTGACGTACAAACTGAGTTCTTTGTTGAAGTACAAACTGAGTTCTTTGTTGACGTACATACTGGGTTCTTTGTTGACGTACAAACTGGGTTCTTTGTTGACGTACAAACTGGGTTCTTTGTTGACGTACATACTGGGTTCTTTGTTGACATACAAACTGGTTTCTGAGGCTACGTTTTTTAAGTTTGCTTTTATTTATATAACCTGGAGCAAAATGTAAAAGAAAAAAAATCAAAACGATTTACCATTCGATTTAATTTTTTTTTCGATCTGGCATCATGTGCTGAGAGTTACATAATTCTACACTGTAAAAATGGAAAACTTGTAGAGCACACATCGAAATATACAGTGAAAACACAGGGATAGGAAGACGACTTTTAGACATAATAACTTTAAATAGTCCAATTAAAATGAAACAAAACAATTGTGCTGGATAAACAAACATATTTCACTTAATAAGTTAATAAAAAAAAACTGTTTGTTTTGTAACATCATCCAAAAACAGTATTGCGTTAATGTCGTCTTTCTATTACAAATTACAAAACAATTTAGAAACTTTCATTTCACCATTTACTAATTACTGGTGAGGAACAATTAAAACGATGCTTTATCAAGTATAGAATTGCATATTCAGGGAACAGTACTGAAAGTAATGCAGGCCTATAAAATATGCAAAACGCTCAAAACATTTGCTCACAAACCTTAAGGCTGGTTTTTCCTTAAACTTGGTAGAATAAGTAGGAGTAGAAGAAGTACAGGGTGTCCCACGAAACATGACNAGGAGGAGGATCGAGTAGAAGAAGTATAGGAGGAGGATCGAGTAGAAGAAGTAGGAGAAGGATCGAGTAGAAGAAGTATAGGAGGAGGATCAAGTAGAAGATGTAGGAGGAGTATCTAGTAGAAGAAATAGAAGAAGGATCGAGTAGAAGAAGTATAGGAGGAGGATCGAGTATAAGAAGTAGGTGGAGGATCGAGTAGAAGAAGTATAGGAGGAGGATCGAGTAGAAGAAGTAGGTGGAGGATCGAGTAGAAGAAGTAGGAGGAGGATCGAGTGGAAGAAGTATAGGAGGAGGATCGAGTAGAAGAAGTATAGGAGGAGGATCGCGTAGAAGAAGTAGAAGGATCGAGTAGAAGAAGTATAGGAGGAGGATCTAGTAGAAGAAGTATAGGTGGAGGATCGAGTAGAAGAAGTAGGAGGAGGATCGAGTGGAAGAAGTATAGGAGGAGGATCGAGTAGAAGAAGTAAGAGGAGGATCGAGTAGAAGAAGTAAGAGGAGGATCGAGGAGAAGAAGTATAGGAGAAGTATCGAGTAGAAGAAGTAGAAGAAGTATAGGAGGAGGATCGAGTGAAAGAAGTATAGGAGATGGATCGAGTAGAAGAAGTATAGGAGGAGGATCGAGTAGAAGAAGTAGGAGGAGGATCGAGTGGAAGAAGTAGGAGGAGGATCTAGTAGAAGGCATGATTTCCACGATAAGTAAACTTTACACCGAAAAAAAGGTTTCGGAAGACGACTTTTGTAAAATAGTTTACTGGAAGACAATCCTATAAAAACTGAGACAGCTTCTCTTTCTTGAATTTCAAGTGTGCCTAACTTCAAGGATTTTAAAACTGTATTCTGTTAAAGTTTTATCAAACTGTGCAATATTTATATTACTTTTACAGAGAAACAACTGAAAACAATTTTTTTCTTTATTTTTTAGCTAGAAAACCAGAATATTTTATTCCTCCAATGGATCAGACAGAAGATTGTGAATTGGACATGCCACTCTGTTAATTAGGGGTTACTTAAAGTTATGTCGTTAGTCCTCAAAAATAAAACAGTTGGATAGTTAGTGTTGGTAATTTGCGTAAAAAATAAGGTAAAGTTACAGCGTTTATGCCTCAGAAAATATAATATATTCTGAGGTTTATACGCTTAATATCCCCTCTACTGAACTTCTGACCTACTGCAATATCGGACCTACGACGGCTTTTTTATTTTCTATTTTTTAGGGTTAGGTAAGGTTAAGACTGGGCCGAGCGCTGCGGCTATGACTGGCTAGTGAGCCATACCTTGGCTTTTGATTTTATACAGGGTGTCCTACGAAGCATGACAGTTGGTTCAACTTGGTGAATAGTTTAAAATGTCTTCCTTCATAATTTGTTAAGTTGTTTGATACCAAAGATGATGATAAGAAATACTAAATGGCAGTAATATTATAGTAAAATTGATTTCAAACAAATATATATTTGAGTAAAAGATTTTTTTAACGAAATAATTAGCAAAAAGTGTTAAATGATTAATGTATCATTAAAAACTATTCACCAACTGTCATGTTTCGTGGGACACCCTGTAGCTCATTTAAACTGTGTGTAGCTATAGACGACTTTACAAGTTCTAAAAGGTTATTTGAATTCTTAATTATTCAGTTTTTGGCTTCTTTGATTTAATTCTTTTCCTTACTCTACATACAACTGTATAGTAAATGCCGTACTCTTAAAACTTTGTCAGAAACTGTATCAGTCCATGTAAACCCGCAAGCTATAAATGTCAAACAGGACACAAACTCTTCAGCGATCAATGTCAAACCAAGGGACACAATCTTATCGGCTCTGAATGTCTATACGGACACAAGCATAGCTATACCAAAAAAGCTCTTAGTCAATCAATGCCAACATATACTGGGCACATCTAATCGGCTCTGAATGTCACACAGGGACACAAGCGTAGCTATCAAACAAGCTCTTAATCGATCGATGCCAAATCTCAAGGCATAATCTCATCTCGTATGTTTAAACAAGGACCAAATTACTTCTAATATCGTAATCAAAGCAGAGTCTCAACCAGCTAATTTATTTCAGAGATCTTATGTTACAAGTTAACGTGAATCAATGAAATTACAATTATTGTGGCGATATGTCTACAGTTTTAAGTTTAATGTACATATTTATAAGATTAGCGAGGATAGATATAACGTAGTTAAGCTATCCCTACACAAATTTACAGTCTAGTTTAAGTTGAATATTTAGAAGATTAACATGGATAGATATAAAAGTAGTTAATCTAATCACAAGGCATGTTTTAATCATGTTACGTAGCTCATGTATATGTGTGGGGGTTGCTGTATTTATTACACAACTACGTAATTAAATGGGAGGGGGGAGAATTTTTAAAAAGAAAAGCACTTTAAATTTAAGATTTTTGCAACCATAAATTAAAAATTTTTAGTAACGGAATTAGAAAGTAAAAAATTGTGTTCTTTGTAAGTATCTTCTATATTTGTTTAAGTTTTTTTTGCAGAAAAATTTTTATCTTTAATATTGCTTGTAGATCTTCATGTGAATTCAATAATATTTTAACCCTATCCCGATTGGGCTGTTTTTGACTAACATAAAGAGGGGGGGGGGGGGTTTCCAACCCCCCCCTATGATTTTGCCCTTAGAGTTGAGATAGGGTACTCTGATACATGTCCCTGTCCAACTTTTCAAGGCCTGCTCATTAAAAAAATTAGATCTCTATGATTAATGGTTAGGGTTTAAGGGCTTTTCAAATTTTTAAATTTTAGTCCTGTAGCTTAATTAATAAAAAAGTTATTAACCATTTCTGATTTTTTTTAAACACCGACCCGACGTTAGACTGTCCTCCACCTAACCCAATGCATCAAAAAAAATCTGTTCAAAACTTGAAAAAGTGAAGAAATTTTAGCGTTCTATTGTGAACCGTTTTAAATCATTTAGAAAAAAATCGTGATATACAAGAATTTAAATTATTTTACTCTACACGAAATTTGAGTTATAAACAATTACAATTTTAAGTTTATTTTCAGATATTTTTCCTTCATTATTTTAAGAAAATAAATGAAGAAACAATATAATAATGTGATAAAGCTCTAAAACGGAATTTTCCCAATTCTATTGATCCTCTGGGAGAGAAGTTTGAGAGCAGAGCAGTTCTGGAAAATTCCAGTCCTCCGGTTCTCCGGGTTCTATTTACGTCAGTACAAGCCCAACCTTGCACCATGGTTCAAGATACTTTCTCCAGGTTAACCGGAAAACTGAAGACTGTTATTTCTTCACCGTTCTCCAGTTGTTTAAAAAAGAAACCCGAAACCGTTATCGGACCCAAAAAGGATTTTCATAAACAATATTCAATCCGAGGAATCATAGGAAAAGGAGGGTTTGGAACTGTTTACTCTGGAGTTAGAAGAAAGGATAAACTTAAAGTCGCAATCAAAGAGCTGTCCAAAGCTAAGGTTTGCAGGATGAGTAAGGACGGGATGGTTCCTCTGGAGATAGCTCTGATGCAGCAGGTCTCCGATGTACCCGGAGTAATCCGTCTTATAGATTATTTTGACATGAGCCAAAGCTACTATATTGTGATGGAGAGGTTTAACAGTAAGGATCTATTTGATTTTATCAGTGAAGAAGGACCACTTGGAGAAAACCTGGCAAGACATCTATTCCGTCAGGTTCTTGATACAGTGAGTCAGTGTCATAACCTTGGTGTTCTACATAGAGATATAAAGGATGAAAATATATTAATAGATCTCCAAACTCATCAACTTAAAATTATAGACTTTGGATCTGGGACCTATCTCCATGATGCGGTTTATACAGACTTTGAGGGAACCCGTGTCTACAGTCCTCCGGAGTGGATCAAATATAGAAGATATAAAGCGGACGGATTAACCGTCTGGTCTCTAGGTATCCTACTCTATGATATGCTCTGTGGTGATGTACCCTATGAGACGGATGAGCAGATACGAACCGGGGATATAGTTTGGAAAGACGATGTTAAAATCTCTCCCCTCGCCAAAGATCTAATCGAGAGCTGTCTCCGTCCTGACCCTGATGAACGGATAACCCTCTCCAGTATCAAAAACCATACATGGATGAAGATTAGTCGTGTATCTAAGTCTAGTATAAGCCTTGTCAAAGATTCTTCCAAAAAAAGTAAACCGGTTGATGTCTAGATATACATTTTGTTGCCCGAAGATGCTTTAATATCATTTATACACATTTATAAATGTTAATTGTTAAAAATAAAATTATAATAAAAAGCAAAGAAAAATATAAATATTTCTTAATATTGTATTTACAGAGAGGTGTTGATAGATAGATAGATATTGACAGAGAGAGATTATTTTTATACTTTGTTCTAAGTATTCAAGGATTTATAGGATTTATCAAACACGGCCTCGGGATTACACAGTTTTAGACCTCCATAAGTTTCGTGACTCCCCCCCTCTCCTACCCTCAACCTTTTCTAGCTTTACCTCATACAAAGTACAGATATTAGTACTAATAAACAGTTATCTCAATTCTGCTCTATATCCCTTACTCTTTGACTCAATATACTAAAATGTCTGTTGGCTTATTTGTTGTTCGTTTGTTTCCAAAAACGTAAAACAGCGAAACGGATCGGGCCCAAATATTTTGTGGGACCTCATATCGAATATCAGGATTAAAAAATTTACCTTCGAAAAATTTGAATTTTCGTAAATTTTGTAAATCCACAAAAAACTGCGAATTTATTTAGTTGTTGCTTTATAATGTGCGAAGAAAAAATGAAACAATTAAAAGTTGAAATAGAAGATGTGCGCGAATATTTGTAAAGCTTAGTTATCTTTAAACTTTAATCCCTCCCCATGCTTGATTTTACCTCCCCTCCCTCAACCTTTTAATATACCCCTCCCCCACCTCTAACTTTCAACCCCCGAACCTCTTCCCCGATCTAACCAAAAATAAACTGGAAATATTGAGTGTTCTTGCAGAAAATAGAATTACTGGAAAATATTTCATTGTTTTCTTCCACATTTAATATTTGACTGAATATTTGACTGAATATTTGACTGAATATTTGACTGAAACTGTTTCATATTATTGTTTAAAACTACCAAGATATGGTGTCAGGCGCGCGGATACAATAATTTACAAGGGGTAATCCAACTTAGAATTTTCTCTCCGTTTTCCAGGGGTGAGCCATTGCATCACGGCTCACCCCTGTGTATTCGCCCCGGTTTGGTGTGGTGACTGACAGTGGTGGTTACCTAAATGAAAAAGCCCTCTCAAAACTTGTTCTCATGCAACTTGGAAAAATCTGAGAACTGTTTGCTGTTGTGGTTTGATGTACGAAATTAAAAGTCAATTTCTTAAAATCAGAAATAAAGTTTAACCAATATTAACGCTCAACAGCTTTTCATTAAATATATCTTTAGACTTTTTAGTTGTCTTTCGATAATATATATATAATATTTTATAAACATTGGTTTCTTATCAATCAAGTGGGGTATGCCATTATTCTCACCCCTCTGATCCATATTGGGAAAGATATCATAGTTGTTCTTGTTTAAAAAGTGTTTAATTCCAAAAATTGTCTTCTTTGTTTCTATAGCAGAAATGCCCAAGTCACATTACAGAGAAGCCACAACTGAAAAAAAAATCGATTTTCAAAATAAACTGCATTTATAATGAGATAAAACTTTTAAGGTACATAATTTATTATAATCTCAAGATTGGTTATCATAATTTACAAATTTTATTGTTGTGTTTTTAAAATTTTTTACAGGGTATCCCACGAAACACGTTTCGTAGGACACTCTGTACTATTTTATAAAAATGTTTTGAGAAGACGACTTTTGAAATCTTTATGCTGCACAGACAATGCAGGGTTCCCCACGAAGGATGAGACCAAAAAGACGACCAGAAACTTTTTAAATATAACAATTCTAAGGGTCTACACGTCTTATGCCTTGAATATTGTCATTTCCTGACTTATTCCATGATTTGTAAATAAAAGAAACAATTTAACAACTATAGAAATAATAAATTATAGAAAATAATGAATTCTGTAAAGACGTCTCTTGAAATCTCATTCTTTGCGGGTAACCCAGTATAAACAATTGTTAAGTAAAGAAATCATTCGAACACAAGTTTAGTTAAATTCTCGATATAATGATTTCTTCCGATTAGCGGAGTCGAGCAGATTTTACAAATACCACTCCGTCTGGAGTTCCTAACAGCAATCACGGAGACAGAATCCAACTCCTCTTCATCCTCGCTCACCATGATCTCAACCTCGTCGGAGATCTTGACATTCTTCACCTCCTCGAAGGGAACATTGTAATCAAAGTAGGGTTGGATCACATCCTTCTTCACCTCAATGGTGTCTGCGAAAAAATCTACTGGAACTATTTCTGGTGTTGGTTTGCTAAAGGTGAGGACGGATGATAGAGTATCTACCGTATCTGCAACAGACCCGGAGTCGGATTCGAAAAGAGCAGCTAGTCGGGCTTTCTTAGCCTCGGCGAATCTTAACATTTCAATCTCGTCTTTAGGGATGGTGCTCCACTCGTCATCTTCTGTATTAGTATCTGTATCTTCTGCTTCTTCTTCTTCTTTTCTCTTTTTCCTTTCCATTTCTTCCCTGATCTCCTGCATTGCTCTTTCCTTTGCTTCCTCACTGTGATAATCATAGTAAGGTTTAATAGCATCCTTCCTGATATCTAGAGTATTAAGAAACCAATCAATCTCAGGAATATTTCTCTCCGCTAGGGTTGGACCACTGAAGGTCACGTGACTGGATGAATCCGAAGTTGAATCCAGGAAATTTAGAAGTTCATTCTCACTCATTCGTTCTATTAAACCTTTCAGGGAATTGTCCGATGTTGTGGATCTACCATCCATGGTTGATATGGTTCCGGTCTGTGAAGAGTCATCCTTAAGTAAGGTTTCATCCACACAGTTTCTACAGACCGGATGACCCAACCCACATTGCCAGATCCGTCCTGAAAGTTCGACCTGGCATGAGGAACACTTGAAAAGATATCGAACCTCGAAAACTGGACAAACTTCTGATTTGACTTCCTCCTCCTCCTCCTTATCCTCATCATCCGACACCTCTCCCCTTCTCCTTCTCCTCTCTCTCTCCCTGTTTTCCCTCCATATTCTGTTCTTCTCCCTCCTTTCCTCCTGCTCCTCTCTTATCCTCTCTAGTTCCTCCTCATCATCTTCTCCTCGTCTCATCATTGACATGGCCATCGCAGCATAACTGAAATCATCAAATAAATTACAGTCGTCGTCGCATATATCAATAAATAATGACGAATTTAGATTTCAAGATTTCATTTTTGATGGATATTAAGCTGTTAAACAGTATGGATACATATAAACATAGAAGTCAAGAGAAGCTGTCAATTAAAAAATCTTCTCTTTGATTACTTGTAAACTTGTAATTCGCAAAAAGTTGGTTAACAATCAAAACTTAAATAAAAAGTCGTCTTCATTACATTGATAAAATCACCTACCACTATAAAAGATTACTGGACTGGGAACTCTTGTATTGTATATGTTGAGATCAATGCTTAATCTTGATTTTTTGTTAATCTGCAGATTAATTTAATCAGGGATCTTTGATCAGGGGAGGAATAACTAAAATGTAGATATGGAAAGATCCTCAAATTTAAACTGCCCACCGCTACACAAAAGCTCCCAGCTCTGGATGGATAATTTTAAATGATTAAGTGTATTTCAATATTTTCATGAACTTATTGCTCGCCTCAAACTCTAATTTGCTAACCCGATAACGTCAACCTTTCAAATTAATTGACACGACTATTTGATCTGGCAGAGCTTATAGTTTGAAATGTTAAAGGTGATAAATCAGCTGCTTTTCAAATTTAAAAAGTGTTACAAAAAATCTGTTAAGTTTTTAATTATTCCCTAGCTTTCTGAGAGACTAAATAGTTTGGTAAAGGATGATTTATTCCTCTTAAATTATTAAAAATGTTCAATCGGTAAATATAGTTTTAGTTTTTTGTTTTGGTTTGGGCCATCAAATGTGAATTGTAAATTAACAAAACTAAGTATGAATTACTAACTTCTTGTCCGATTGGTTTTTAAAAACATGATTTGGCTGTAAAGGTGTAAAGAAATAAAACTGAGAATGTTACTTACTCTTTGTTCGATTGGTACTTACTCTTTGTTCGATTGGTACTTACTCTTTGTTCGGTTGGTGCTTACTCTTTGTTCGATTGGTACTTACCCTTTGTTCGATTGGTACTTACTCTTTGTTCGCTTGGTACTTACTCTTTGTTCGATTGGTACTTACTCTTTGTTCGATTGGTACTTACTCTCTGTTCGATTGGTACTTACTCTTTGTTCGATTGGTACTTATTCTTTGTTCGATTGGTACTTATTCTTTGTTCGATTGGTACTTACTCTTTGTTCGATTGGTACTTACTCTTTGTTCGATTGGTACTTACTCTTTGTTCGATTGGTACTTACTCTTTGTTCGATTGGTACTTATTCTGCTTTCTGATCATTCTCTTCGCTTTGGCTTTGATCCATACTTTCAGATTATGGCTGCTGTAAGATTTACTAACTTCAATCTCCATTTTGTGCTTTTTTTCTTCTTTCACTTCAATTTACAACTGCTGTAGAAGCAGTTTGTTAGGTGTACCCGGAGACTAGATGCTCTACTGCCTAAAACCCATATAGTAGATTCCAGATGTGTGTAGGATGCTAGAAACTAGTTATACATGTATGAGGGTACCTCCCTACACTGTATACACGTCCCGTACTCATTCAATTCATTCTATATTTATTCATCCATTCATTCCTGTATAATATATATCAGGGTACTTTCCTACATATGGATACACGTCCTGTACTCATTCATTCTATATTTATTCATTCATTCATTCCTGTATAATATATATATCATGGTACCTTCCTACACTGTATACACGTCCTGTACTCATTCATTCTATATTTATTCATTCATTCATTCCAGATAATATATATATAATGGTACCTTCCTACACTGTATACACGTCCTGTACTCATTCATTCTAAATTTATTCATTCATTCATTCCTGTATAATATATATATAATATATCATGGTACCTTCCTACACTGTATACACGTCCTGTTCTCATTCATTCTATATTTATTCATCCATTCATTCCGGTATAATATATATATCAGAGTACCTTCCTACACTGTATACACGTCCTGTATTCGTTAATTTTATATTCATCCTTTATTCTTTCATTAAGCAACTTTATACATTCAAACTTCCACATCTAAAGATGCATTTGCGAATTTTCTTATCATCATTAGTAAGATATTTTTTTCTTATCAGGAAAGATTGAATTTTTTTTTCATTCTTCTATTTGCATTTCGCTCCTCATATAATTTACGAATCACTTGATATTAATTACATGGAGTCAAAATAAACATTGGAATTACAGGACGACTTTCTTAATATTGTCAATAATTTGGGAATTGTAATGATCGAAATCATCGAATCATCAAATGGTCTTACCTTTTTATCCTTTCGGAAATATTAGATACTCAAACAGTTCTGATCTTATTCTATAATTTGAAATTTGAAAAAATTTCTCAATTTCACGGCACGTTCTAAAATAAAGGAAATTACATAATACTGTGTTTACATATTGATATAAAATTTAAAAAACGAACAATTTATTGATAAAATAAAATAATACAAATTCCTATGAAAACATACAGTCTCACATTCCACAGTCGTCTTTATATTCCACAGTCGTCTTTATATTCCACAGTCGTCTTCATATTCCACAGTCGTCCTTTATTTTCCACAGTCGTCTTCATATTCCCCAGTCGTCTTCATATTCCACAGTCGTCTTCATATTCCACAGTCGTCTTAATATTCCACAGTCGTCTTTATATTCCATAGTCGTCTCAATATTCCACAGTTGTCTTTATATTCCATTGTCGTCTCAATATTCCACAGGCGTCTTTATATTCCATAGTCGTCTCAATATTCCACAGTCGTCTTAATATTCCACAGTTGTTACTCCTGATTTAAATCATGACTGAGAACATTTCTTTTCCAACCCATCCCTCTTCTCTCCATCTTTTCCATCTTTTTCATCCTTTCTACTTTTCCATCCTTCTACGCATCCTTTCCATCCCTATTCCCTCTATTCTTTCCATATTTTCCATTCTTTTCTCCATCCTTTCCGTCCCTATTCCCTTATTTTTTTTTCCTTCGTTCATCCTTCCATATTTTCCATCCCTCTTCTCCTCGTCCTCGTCTCTTCATTATTTCCAACCTTTCCATCCTCAACGTCTTTTTGTCTGAATCCTGTCTTCAATATCCGTGTATCTCTCTTTAAAGGTATTGTTAACAAAGTAAGAGACATATCGTCAATCACACTTCGTTTTAGAAATCTAGAACTTACACTGGGCGGATTGTTAATCAACACGCGGATTTCTATTTCCCCAGTATTTTATCATGTTTCGCTGCAGGTTAATATTCAAAAAAAACATGTTCTAGAATTTATGCGAATTTATTTTTGGTCGAATAATTAATGTCTTTTAGTATTAGGCGATTATATCAATACAATGAAGTCGACTCTTGATTTAAATTTGGACTCAAACATCATGGACACACTCAATGTTAAACATCATGGACACACTCACTGTTAAACATCATGGACACACTCACTGTTAAACATCATGGACACACTCACTGTTAAACATCATGGACACACTCACTGTCAAACATCATGGACACACTCACTGTTAAACATCATGGACATACTCACTGTTAAACATCATGGACATACTCACTGTTAAACATCATGGACACACTCACTGTTAAACATCATGGACACACCCAAACATATATCAAGCTGTTAAACATCATGGACACACTCAAACATACAAGTCAAGAGAAGCTGTCAATTAAAAAAGCATTACTTGTAAACTTGTAATTCGAAATTTTTAATAAAACAGTCGTCTTTGTTGTATTGTTATAATCTCTTATATACCATTTTTTTATCGCAAGTCCGGTTTCTTTTCATGAATATGTTTTCATGAATGAAACAAAAGAATTTAGATATTTCAAACTTTAAATCAAATAATTTAAGTTTGAAATATCAACGGTTGCAAAGATATAGGGATTGGCAAATTTGAGTTTGTGGCAAAAACTTAATTCCTTTGTTCAGATATTGGAACTTTAGAGTACAGTATCCTTAGTATTGGACGCTTGTTCTCAATATGCAATGTGTGCACTTTTGAGGATAAACGTTTGATCCCCCAATTTAAGTTAACATTCATAAGTTCATACTATATAATCCGTAGGTCAACCTAGATTCAGATCAATTCTCAATTCCGAGATTCTGACCCAAACCTCCGACGTCAAATGCAAAGTTATCAAATATTTGTGCTTTCAATATTACCTGAGATATGTAGAATTTCTTAAAGATTTCGACAATTTGGTTTTATTTAATAAAATTGATATCAGAGATAAATTTTAATTATCTCCGGTAATATTTTGAAAATGCCAGGACTGGGAGAACTTTGTGGTCATGATTTCAATAATAAAATGTTACAAATACATTCAAAGATAAAAGACGACATTCAAAGATAAAAGACGACTTTCAAATCAAAGATTTAAAAAATGCCGTTCTGTATTAGTGGAGGCTCGTTCAATGCATAGCTAAGGCAAGGTCTGCACAGTGGAGGCTCGGTCTGCCTAGCAAATCTGGGAGGCTCATGTCTGCATATCAGAGGCTCATGGCGTTTGAAGGTTCCCCTCCCTCCCTCGCCCCCACCCCCTTTAACAATGAAGACAAATTTGAGTTTACACTCAACAGATTTTTATTTTAAATACCGAGTGTCCCACGAAACATGACAGTTGGATCAGAGTTATGAAAGTCGTCCTTCATATATTTTAGATATTTAAGGCTTATGCAATTTATTTATTTTATGAAACATTTTTTACTTTTAAACCAATTTTACTATAACATGATTCCCATTTAGTTTTTGTATTATTGTCTTTATCAAACAACTTAACATTAAGGAAGAAGACATTCTTAACTATTCACCGTCATATTCCGCGGGACACCCTGTAGCTTAAAACTTAAAACAAGTGGTTTAATTTTAATCAGATGCCTCCATATGACTATAGATCCAAATAATTTTATTATTTTTTCCAAAAAAATTTCTCACATCCTTCTGTTGTACAAAAAAAATTTAAGAAAGTTCTGGCCCTAAAAAATACAGTTTCAAATAAACCAAAGTATGAAATTTGGTAAATGGATTTATATTCTTTTTTTGCCGACAAATTTTCCTAGTTCACATAAAGCGCGTTTCACTGGAATATTTTTGGTAATTTTTCAATGCTCACGAGACTCGAATGATTAATTTGCTTAGATCAGGTTTGTCAATAAACTTCTATTAATAGATTATTTTCACACATTTCAGAACACATTTATGATTAAATGATACTGTGAGATAAAGGAGATGAAGTGAAAGCTCAAAATATGAAATAATTGTTCTTCTAAACGACCGACTGTTGTCAAGCCTCATATGGAGTAAACCCTAAAAAATTCAGCACTAACTTGGTATACGCAAAATTTTACTGGGGGTCGTGTGGAGCTAAATTCCTTATGCGCACCCGAAAGGCCTGTATACTTAGAACAATCATTTCTTTTTTATTCAGTTAATAAAGAAATACTTTTTATTATGCAAACAAAGCCTGTAAAACCTATTGGAAACAGATCAATTCTGACCGAGGTACGAACTAATGAAATGTTCACTCAAGACATATATTTTTAGAATAAATGCAGATTTCATTCCCTCGTATTCTACATCGTTATCAACCATTTTATTATTTTTCGAAATTTCCCCTAGGAACTGTCTCCAATGCCCTAAAATTGCTGATCTTGTTCAGTCCCACCGTAAGAGCCAAATCATTTTACTAAAGAACAAGTTAATAAATTTATGCACTAAAATCCTACCCTCCATAATCCTTACTTGTAATCAGAAATCTATGGTTTAAGTGAAAGAGTCCGTATTTATTTTAACAACTGGTCACGCATACATAAAAAATGGCGTCACGACTAAAATGATTCTATGATGAATCTTGCGTCACTACTGGTCAAAGAATTTTTTATTTCTTCCCTTTCCCCTTAGCAGCACCCTTCTTAGCCGGAGCCTTCTTGGTCGGAGGAGGAGGGATATTCTCCTGATCTTCCTCAAAGTCGTCTTCAATCTCTTCCTCAGTATCAGCCAGCTTATCTTCTACCTCGGTTACAGACACATCCTTAGTGATAAATATAAATAGAAGGAGATGTAAACAAAGTTTTTAATCATGGTTTCTAAAAGAATTCCTATGAGGATTTATATTGCAGTCAAATAGGACTTTTAACACTTCTAAAGATATTTATCATTTTCAACACTAGAAATTACAGCGGCAGAATTTCAAATTTTGTGGTGCGGACTGTGAGGGGGGGGGAGGCGTGTTGAGGCCCGGGGAGGGTGATTATTAAGAAGGAAATGCACGAATTTTTGGATAATAAGCAATTTTCCCAGACGCTGAAAACAATGAAGAATTTTGGAAACTATCTACCTCTTCTGATTCAGACATAACCGGGACGGGTTTCTTAACAGGAACCTTCTTTGCCATCTGCTTTACAGGGCTAGCTGGTCCATCTTCGGTTTCAGACACATCATCCTTAGTAATAAATATATATAGGAGATGTAAACAAAGTTTCAAGTTCAGTTTCCACCGGAAACCTGGTTAACATACGTATGAAACTATTTATTTTCAATTCCGAAATTCTGGAACAGTTTACTCCGTAATCCGTAAAATTCAAAACCAGTTCCCAATTCTGAAATGGTGGAAACTAAATCACAGCGTTACCGTGCTGTATGTAAAGAATAAATAATTATTCCTCACTGATGATTGATTGTTTACAATTGTAATTTCTAAAAGAATCGCTATAAAGATTTATATTGCAGTCAACTTGGACATTAAACACTTCTAATGTTATTTATCATTTTCAACACTAGAAATTACAGCGGCAGTATNGAGGCGTGTTGAGGCCCGGGGAGGGTGATTAATAAGAAGGATATGCAAGAATTTTTGGATAATCTGCAATTTTCCCAGACGCTGAAAAAAACAGAAGAATTTGAAACTATCTACCTCTTCTGATTCAGATATAACCGGAACGGGTTTCTTAACAGGATCCTTCTTTGCCATCTTAACAGGGCTAGCTGGTCCATCCTGTAACATAATTGAAGTAACAAAATAAACGTATTCGACCAGGAAAACAAAAAACGATGTTAGGTACTTTCCAAAAGGATTTTTCACAAGTTGCAACTTCCCATGGGTATTATCCCACGAGGAAACTTCCCAATTGTGCATTTTCCAGTCGTCAAAATGTCAAAAATTGTGTAAAAAGAATTTTGGTAACCTGTCCATCTTCAGATTCAGAGAGGGATTCCAAAGCTTGACGCTTCGCGTCGGCTTTCTTTACTGGCTCCTTAGCTGCAGCTTTCTTAGCTGGTTCCTTAACTGCAGCAGCTTTCTTAGCAGGTTCCTTCTTTGTAGTACCTTCCTTCTTGGCAACTTCCTTGGCTGGTTTCTTAACCGATTCCTTCTTAGCAGCTTCTTTCTTGGCTGCAGGCTCTTTCTTTGCCTTCTTCTCCTGATCTTTAGCCAACTTCACGACAGACGCGGTCTTCTTGAGTTTAGGCGCATCATCCTTGCCTTTCTTTTCAACTTCCTTGGCAAGTTTAGCAGCAGACGTGGTTTTCTTAAGTTTCGGAGCATCATCCTTAGTCTTCTTCTCAGTTGCAGCTTTGGTTTTTGCAGCAGTAGGTTTCGATTTCTTCTCCTGATCCTAGAAAATTCAAATAAATATTTACACGTGAAGAAAAAGAAATACTTCACATAAAAAGCTGAATAAATCATATCGTTCTAAAAACATGTGACGAGGGTAAAAGAAAGAGAGGATTGAAAAGAGAAACCACCGACAGTAATGGGAAATAGCTTTAGTTTTTCCACAAAAATCTCGGAACGTTTTGAAAATGTCAAAAGTTGTTCAATTCTAACCATATTTTTTTTTGTTGCAAGTTTGGACCCTCGGAAATAAGTATTTTGTATTTGCAAGAAAAACTCAACAAAATGAAAATTTTGAAGTGAGAGTCTATAAAGAAATCTACAAAGAAAAGCTAGCCAACATTTTTAGGTTATATTGAACATTCAGGGGGAGGGGGTTTTTAAATCCAGACGTGTTTTGACCACAATTAGTAAGATCCAGGGTGGCCAAATTTTTCCGAGAAAATCCGTACAAAAATCCGTACATTTTCAGAAGATATCAGTAATTTTCGGGAAAAAAATCCGTACAATCCGTACATTCTTTTAAAAATCCCTGCATTCCTCAGGGGTTGCACACTCAAAGAAAGTTATTATTAAACTAAAAATGAAAAGATTTACAGATAAACGGAAGAAACTTGAGAGGATGTTCTCAGATCTGATAAAGAGACAGATAGATGATAAACAGACACGACAGATAGACAGATAAATAGACAGAGAAACAGATACACATACAAATATAGATAAACAGACAGATAGGATATATAAATAGATAGATAAAAAGATAGATAAACTGACGTGCAGATAGATATACAGATGGATATACAAATAGACAGATACAGATAGATCAACATATTCTCAAGACACTTCTGGAACATATTCTCAAATGAACACTTCTGGGATCTCGAAAATTATGAATGAATTTCTATTGCCAATTGAAACATAACCCAATCTAATATTATTTAGAATGCAGAAAATAAGTTAAACTAACTTCATTATGACGGAGAATTTTTTTTTTGGAATTTTCATGAAAAAATTGCTGGACAATCCGTACAATTTTAAAGTTACAAAATAAAAAATCCGTACATTTTGGCCACCCTGAAGATCTGAATACCTTATCTCCGAGCTTGTAGCTGTTTGCTCCCTTTCCCGACTCCTTCGCCATCTTTAAATCTCCTGATTCTACTCCTTTCCTAAAATAAGAAATTATAAAAAGGTTTAACTCCCGAGTTAAGAGTGAATCCAACTCCAAGGAAAATTATCAACTTGTTATATTTATACCATCAATGAACTTTAAGATTTAAAAAAGCTCTTAAAGATCTATATGAACAGCCATACTTACAGATCTATATGAACAGCACTTACTTAAAGACTATATGAACAGCACTTGCTTAAAGATCTATATGAACAGCACTTACTTAAAGACCTATATGAACAGCACTTACTTAAAGATCTATATGAACAGCACTTACTTTAAGATCTATATGAACAGCACTTGCTTAAAGATCTATATGAACAGCACTTACTTAAATATCTATATGAATAGCACTTACTTAAGGGCACGTCCAAGAGGCAGTTTGGCTTTCTCCACATCAACTTTGTAGGTGTCCACAACATGCTTTAAGATCGCCTAGGAAACAAATAGGTCATTTAAAGTTTCGTCAAAGACGACATTTGTTATTATCAGTAAAATAATAAATCCGAATCAATGCATAGTGATACAGAACATGAGAAATAAGCAAAGCTATTTCAGCATTTATACTATGTAAGTTAATTATTGGTGTTTTACGGGGAATGGAGTTCAAATCTCAAATTTTAGAAATGTTCATGAATTCTGCGTGAGCGTTATTAAAAAAACGTCAAAAAAGCTTCATGCATATCAAAATATTGAAGTCGACCGCAAATATGAAGTTCAAACATCCGTTTCTGTGTGCGTTGCACGCGCGCGCGATAGAATTTCCATTTTTAACAATAAACGCATGTATATATATAAAAACATAAGTTTTTTGGGGTTAATAAATTCAATTATGAAGCTGACATGATTGGGTCTGTAGAGCGGGGGAAGGCAGGCGGCCATGAGCCAACACTATTTCCCTTTCTGTACCACCACATTCGACTCTTCCTGGGCGTTAAAACTACTTTTTTAAATGGTATATTTAGGGCCTTAAAGTGTGATTTTAAAAATCCAGCCACGTCACTCAAAAAAGCACAACTCAAACCATTTTTCAATTCTACTAAGATTAATATTTTGTGTGTTGAATTCTTAAAACTGTCTAACAATGAAATTTGACAAATTTGACAATATTGCATCTTGGAAATATCACATAGTCTAATGATTATTCAATTACTGACTCATTATACTAAACCCACCTTATAAAATCACTCATTAACCAACTTTGTGATATTTCAAGATGCAATACTCAGTCAAATTATATGTATAATTTCATTTTTTGGGCAATTTTTTTTTTTTGGAATCATTTTTACTATATATCTGGATTGCGATAAAAGTTTCAATTTTAGCAAATTTGCATTTTTTTTGCAGATTCTAAAAGTAGAGCACAAGAGCTTTCCAATGATGTATCATTTGTCATATAGAAACATGTCTGACGTCCTCCAATTTTAGAGACATGTCTGACCTCCAACTTCAGAAAGACATGTCTGACCTCCAATTTTAGAAAGACATGTCTGACGTCCTCCAATTTTAGAGAGACATGTCTGACGTCCTCCAATTTTAGGGAGACATGTCTGACCTCCAATTTAAGAGAAACATGTCTGACCTCCAATATTAGAGAGACATGTCTGACCTCCAATTTTAGAAAGCCATGTCTGACCTCTAATTTTAGAGAAACATGTCTGACGTCCTCCAATTTTAGAGAGACATGTCTGACATAATTAAATTGCAGCAATCTTTAGGAAGTACGCATTGCGGAATTAGGCTTTCGAGATAAGGGGGAAAATTCAGACTAAAGTTTAAGGCAGTGGCGTAAATAGGAGGGGGGGGATCGCCCCATTGGGGTTTTTTTCCCCCCCCCCCCAATTTAAAACTTAAAATTGAATATCTTTTAATTTTGCACGAAAATAATTTAAATGTGCAGATACTTCAGATATTTCAGATTGTTCTAAATGATTCTAAATTCTCAAGTAATAGTCATTACAATTAGATGTTTTTTTAATAGAAAAAAAGGTTATGGGCAATGAAAAATACATTTTCACTTCTAAATAACGTCATTTCCTTATTAGATTTGTTAAGGATCAAAACAATTGGTGAAAGCTGAAAGGTAGGAAATGAAACCTTTATTTGATGGAGTTTGTAAATCCCAGAAATGAGTGGAAAATGCAAATCAAACCCAATTAAAACAAATAATTTGATATACATCATATTTCTTAGGGGGGGGGGGGGGGGGTTTAAAAAATTTACCCCCCCCTTAAAAGAATCCTTATTAAGGCCCAGCTGTTTTAAGGTTTTCCTTAAATGTCGAGATATTACCCGTTATCGCTGAACTAGGTGCAACATCTAAGCTCCAAGTTCCTAATTTATTATGGGAGACGTGTTTAAATAACATCTCATCGTTACACATGTATCATATAATCTTTGATCAAAATGTGTAGAAACCAGTATATTCTAGAATTCGTAGAATAGGTGCAGGAACGCAAATTTGATAAGCGTCATTTGATAATTAGTATCTAGTGTTACGCAATATATACTAACGCAGAAACTTAAATTTACAAAACGCATTAATCAATTGCGATAAACCAGTAAGATCTTGATTAAATATCGATAGAAACGCGTATTTTGGTTATTCCCTAGAAAACGATTTTTGAAAGAAAATAACTGTTTTCTGTCAATTCTAGACACTGAAAAAAAATATTTATAAACTTCAAGAGCTAGCAAAGAAAGTGAACAATTAAACGAGCTGTATATTATGAGAACAAATCAAAACATTAGTCGAAAATGGACACAGTTGTGAATCGGGCATTACCAACTTTGTATGGAGGGTCACTTTAAATTACACGTACAGCTCGTTATTATTTAACGAAAAGATGGAGTCTGTCCTAGAGAACGATTTTTGGACCCCCTCCCCCGGCCCCCCCCCCTATAAATTTAGTACACTACCTTTTATTTTAAGTTATTTTGAATTATTTTAGGGTTAGGTTAAAACACTTTCTGGGCCGAGCGCTGCGGCTAGGACAGGCTAGGGGGCAGATCGCTGCGGCCACGGGTTAAGTTGAGTTAAGACACTATCTAAGCAGAGCGCAGCGGCTGGGACAGGCTAGGGGGCCGAGCGCTGCGGCCACATGTCTTACATTTAAGATCCATGTACAAAATAGATAGGAGGGGGGGGGGTCCAAAAAATGTTCTCTAGGAAATTACCAAAAGAGTGCTGCAATTTAGTGGCTGCAAAAAGATGTTGCAAGTAAAATTTCAAACTTATTGCTGAATTAAAGGAATTAAACGCAGTTTGTTCAAAATGTGGCGTCATTAAAGGGACTGTAAAGGAAAAATGAGAGGGGGTATAGGCTGAAACCTGAGAATCTCACGAGTTGATTGAAACCTTAAAGAGTACGCCACGCTCCGATCATAATTTGAATTTAATGATATTTATTTTTAGTAGATACAATTACAGATATTATTTATACGTCCGAATCACAGTGCAGTTTTATTGGCAGTGTCGCGTGTCTCCTTTTGTATCATGGGACCGATATACTGCACTGAGCCCGTTCTCTCCATAATGTTTAAACAGTGGTCGTGTTGTTCACGTACTTTGGGGGACGATAGTTTGGCCGCTAGATGTAACTCGTAAGAACTATATCAGATAAGAATTTTGCGTGAGACAACTAGCGGCCAAACTAACGTCCCCCAAAGTACGTGAACAACACGGCCACTGTTTAAACATTATTATGGAGAGAACGGGCTCTGCCATTGAAAGGCGTTATGGTCACATGACACGGGATATATCAGTTTAGGTATAATTTTAACCAAGTTTGTCAATTTCTCGAGACAGGAACATCAGATAGATACAGTAACTCAAGATATTCACTAGTAGGGGGTTTCATTTATTCTAATTAGTCCCATTACGTAGAGTTTGTACTCGGTAACACCTGTGGTTAGAGAAGGACAGAAGTTACCAAGTCCAGAAAACTGCTGCCCACTAACCTGCTTAGAAGTACCATTGCGAGATTTCTCAGTCTGGATCGCTTCCTTCGCCATCATCAGATAACTCAGCTTTTCGTTCTTTTCGCCAGACATACTAAACAGCAGATCAACATAAATAATTTTTAAGACAACTCCACAACCCCCTCACCAGACATGGTGTAGGACAGACAGGGGGGGGGGGGGGAATTTCCTAATACGAGATTTCAATATCAATTATAGTACATTAACTGAAAGATATAATTGACCATATGGCCGCAGCGCCCGGCCCCTTGCCTAGCCAAGTTCATTAAGTCGTAGCAAATCAAAGTTAGAAAATTTCTTTCAGCTTTAAATGGGTATACCTATTCATAAAAATCTTAAATTAAGAGTATATATATAGGAAAACTTACTTTAATACTTTAAGAGGCTGAGAATAAGTAACCCAGGACTTGGCCAACTGTGTAATGATTCAGAGAAGTAACAATTACACCGGAAAATGTGGTAGTGAGTAAATTGTGATGTTGATTTGTAAACCGGTTTGGATTTCAGTCAGAGTACAATGTGAACAGATGTACAGTTCAAAAATAGGGGCATTTTAGAAATTTAATTGAGAAGGGGCCGGGTTTCAGATTTGTGTCATTATTATTTTAAAAAAAGAACTTCTTAACCACTGACAGTATTTCAATTCGTCTAATGTTTATGAGTTTAGTATTCTTCAAATACACCTAACCCCCCCCCCCCCGCCTCCACTTCTAGGAAATTATCTTTTATAAAGACGCCGGCCACTCCCTCCGAAAATAGTTCTCCCCAAAATATTTTGTAAGGGGGGGGGGGGGAGTGCGCCCCCCTCCCTGAGGCCTGCAAAAAAATCTAAACATAGAAACAAAAAATTCTGAAAATAGAAACAAAAAATTCTGAAAATAGAAAGCGGGCTCATGGCAGTGAAGACTCAATATAATTTTGTTCTTCTAACTTGCATATGCATAGTATGATTCCTATATTCATTGTAACAAAATTGTAATAATGTTCCTACTATTGCCTATTGTTCCTAATTCATAGTACAGTATGAATGGTAATTTTTTGCCCTTATGTTTCCCTTTTTTTGTTCCTTTATGTGTTGATCATTTTTTATGCTTTACGAATTACGTACCCAGTTCTTTATTTTTTGTTCTTAATTCCTAGTTCTTTCATTTTTGTTCCTAACTTGTAACTTGCTTAATGTTCCTATGTTTGTTCTTAGTCTGAACACTGTGTTCCCAGACCCTTAATCCCTGTCCTAAATCCAATTGTATTTGTTCCAAATTCCTTAACAGTCTTATTATTGTTTCTTAGATTATGTATTTCATTTATTGTTCTTATGTTCTTAGTGCATGGATGAATCTCCTATATTTTTGGTTGTTCCTAGCTGGCTCAATAGTCAATGTTCCCATTTCATTGTTCTTTTGTTCCTCTTTTAATGTTCCTAATGTAGTTCTTCCAATTTTGTTCCTAACTTACCCAGCTCAACATTTGATTTTTGTATTTTTGCTTTTTCTTTTAAACCTATAATGGTCCTAGTTCTTTTTTTTTTTGGGGGGGGAGGGGGTATATCACCCCCGGAAAATTTGCGGGATGTCCCCCCCAGTTCTTTCTATTTTGACCTTGTTCCTAAAATCCTAAATTGCATAACTTACCTGGTTTTGTTCCTAATTTTAAGTATGACAATCTTAGCAAACTTTTTTATTATTTTATTTTAGCAAACTGAGAACATTCTTTGTCTGAGAATCTTTCCCCTCCCCCCTTGTACCCATCCTTGGTCCTGCATTTTGCTTTATAGTCTGTATACAGCTTGCTCTAGCTCCTTTAAAGTCGGCCCGGTACTTGAAATGAACCAGAGATAAAATCCACTATTACAGTTTACAGCAGTTTTTATTATATTTATAGTTTCTGAGGTTGTCAGTTTTCTCTAACCTGAAATGTATGTATTGGAAGAACAGGGGCGGATTCAGGGGGAACATGGGAACGTATGTTCCTCCCCTGGAGCTATTGTTCCCCCTGGAAAATTGGAGGAAAAAATCTAGAGATTTCGAATAGTTTAAAGGGACAGACCGGCTATGTAAGGTAGTCAAACTGAGTGTTATGGACAACATTTTTAGGATTCATTTGAGACATGCAAAACTATTCAAAGATCTGTAAATCCTGAGTTTGAGCGCAGTGTAGACGTTCAAAATCGTACCTTCAGGTGGATACTTTTTAAGAATTTTTTTTTTTGATTATTAAATAACGACGATAAAAAACTTAAATAACTAATTAGTTGTTTAGGAGCAGGTTGAGAAAATATAAATAAACTCTTAAATAATCTTATTCAATTATTATAGTTTCTATAAACTCTCTTTAATTACAAAGATTTTCTGAAATTTTTATTAAAAAGACGAAATTTGAAGAATTTTAAGAAATCTGCGAACAAATTCATAGAAAATAAGAATTTTAATTTAATGATGAAAAGGAAATAATTAATTCTAACTTAAATTTATTGACAAATTTCTTTTGAGAAATATATTCCTGAACATCTCATTAGTTTACCATAGAATTTTTACTATATTTTCCGTTGTCGTTATTTAATAATTTTAAAAAACGATTCTGAAAACGTACCCACCCAAATTCATGATTTTGAACGTCGACTTTGTGCTCAAACTCAGTATTTATGCATCGTGGAAACGTTTTGATGCCTAAAACGAATCCAAAAGAATTTGTCCACAACACTGCATACTCAGTTTAACTACCGAACATTGCCGGTCTGTCCCTTTAATTGATTGTAGTTTAATGGATTATTTAATAGATTTAATAGATTATTTCAATATATAATCTGTTTTATCGATACAATTGAAGTATTTTCAAGCTAAAAATGTGTTTGTCAAATATGCTTCTATCAAATCAAATGCCAGTATTAAAATTCTTACTATGTTTTGTTTTTTTATTCCAAGTAATGGTTACGTTGCTTATTTCAAATAATGAAATATCATTTTTTGTTTATTTTCTTGAAGAATTAAATGAAAATCTAAACTGTAATTTACAATAACATTACCTCCTCTACTATATAGTCTAAACTGTAATTTACAATAACATTACCTCCTCTACTATATAGTCTAAACTGTAATTTACAATAACATTACCTACTCTACTATAGTCTAAACTGTAATTTACAATAACATTACCTCCTCTACTATATAGTCTAAACTGTAATTTACAATAACATTACCTACTCTACTATATAGTCTAAAGTCTAAACTGTAATTTACAATAACATTACCTCCTCTACTATAGTCTAAACTGTAATTTTCAATAACTAGTGATTTGTTTTTAATGAAACATTTTTTACTTATAAAAATTTAGTTTGAGTTTCATATGTTAAGGGATTAGATTATTTCACCGCCTTTTCTCCAACATTGCCGATTCTTCCAAAAGATGGACGTTAAGTTACTTTACGTCCCTGGGAACAATAAGTAAAGTAGTTGTAAATAATTTTTTAAATTGATTTCAAGTGAGAATATGATATAAATACTAGTCCTAACTCCTAACTTGTATAATATGCTTGATCAAAGTGCTTTGTGCCAATTTTCGATTTCAATTTGTATGTGTTGCTTTGCGTTCATTATTGGTCAAAAAAAAACAAATTTCACACATCTTTTCGTCCATAAACTTTCCCGGGGTTATTCAAGTTCCTACAAAAACTGTGGGTCCAATCGGTTCCGCCGTTTTGGTGTTTATTGGGAACAAACAAATAGTCAGACACATTTAGATAAATGTAAGATGAGCACAAAATCTTTTTTTTATAAGCATAAATGTTCCCCTAGTTCACCCCGTAGGGAGAACATAAAAAGATTTCGGCGCCCTAGATATCGTTCCTCCTCCCCCCTAAACAATTCATGTCTCTGCCCCTGCAGAAGAAGTAACAGATGTATGTATTCTATGTATACGTTTTTTGTGAGAGATTAGATTCATCATAAATACAGCAAAATTTGATAAAAGATGGTCCACAATCATGATTATGATAGAGTCGAGTATAGGGGGGGGGGGGNATAACTCTCCTAATTCTCATAACTCTCCTAATTCTCCTAGTTCTCCTAGTTCTCGTAGTTCTCGTAGTTCTCAAAGTTCTCACAGCTCTCATAGTTATCCTAGTTAGTAGAATTATATTAATGTATTGTAAATACAAATATTTCAGTATTATCTGGCTGCAACTGTACTAATTTTACTTTATAATAATTATTATAGAGTACTTCACTTCTCTGGCTTTATAGATTATACATATTTGTATTTTTAGAAACATATTTTAATCTGAATCAGGGGCGTATAGGAGCTGTTTAGATAAGATTAAGGTCTAATAATTTGAGAAATTATCATAAAATGGACAAATTGTCAATTGATAAGAAAAGAATATATATATAAAAGTTTGATATATTAGGCCTAGTGGCCAGGGGGGCCTTGGGGGAGCATGCCTATGGGGGGCATGTGAAGGGTTCCACCCCCCCCCATAACGCTCCTAATCTGAATGATGATGGTATAAGACGTACATTTCTCCCACTAAGCTCTAAAGTACTCCTCAATGCTTGGGTGCACCCGGAGTCGGGTATCTTTCCATTCCAATGTCGTATACCTTATATTTTTCAAACTATGTATTTTGATAGACCAAATAATCTAATTTTATAATATCATAGGTTTACACCATCAGGTTACATAGATATACGGATTAGAAAATTTTAGTTTGTGGCTCATTTCCTTTGCATTTTCATAAACATACAGGGTGTCCCACGAAACATGACAGTATGCAAGAGGCCTTGAATGTCGTCTTGATTTTTGATTTAATTTGCTGCGTTTATTTGTCAACCTAATTTTAGAAGTAAATTTCTAGAGATAATAATCACAAAATTCCCCTAGTCCTGCCATTTCCAAAATGTGGTCTGCATTTTTTGTGCTTTCAATATTGCCCGAGATATGAACAATTTCGTTTAGATTTCGACAATTTTGCTTTTATTTAACAAAATTGAAATCTGAACCAAATTCTTTATATCTCCGGTAATATTGAAAGCACAAAAAACGCAGACCACTTTTTGGAAATGCCAGGGCTAGGAGAATTATGTGATAATTGTTTCAAGAATCATACATGTTAAAGTAGATAGAAGACTTAATGTCACAAATAAATTCTAATATCAAAGACGACTTTCAAGTCGTCTTGCTATTGTCATGTTTCGTGGGACACCCTGTATGTTAATCCACGAATGATGACATGCATGATTGAAATATATTACGTACTTTCCTCCCTCTTAACTCTAAAGTACTCCTAGTCCTATGCATGTAGAGCACCCGGAGTCAGGTTTAAAGTCATAGAGAATAGAATATATAGAGAGGAATTTACTGAAAAAAAGTGGAATATCATTATATAGCAAATCTAAAATTATTGTTAAAAGAAACCCAAATTATGAAATAGGCTGGTTTCATAACTGACCAATGACCATTTCACATAGACTCTATGCCTTCCACTTTACAAACGATGATTTTCCGTTATAACTATAAATCAAATGATGTTTTCATTCACCTAATTCATCATAAAGTTTATTTAACAGTTTAAAAAATTCGAAATTGAAATGGATAGTCTAGGGAACATACTGTATTAATGTACTCTACTGCATCTAATTTGTGAACATTTACATGATTTGTACACTTTTACCTCCCTTTCAGGCTGAAAGGGACTGAAAAAATTCATACCGAGAGATTCTTTTAATTCCTCTCTATATATTATATTCTCTATGTTTAAAGTACTCCTAGTCCTATGCATGTAGAGCACCCGGAGTCAGGTTTAAAAGATTTAAATTTCAATTCCTGAGAAAGGTATAATATCAATGACGGATTAAAATGTATCCGGTTAGTAACCTTTACAATAGTAAACTAGTAAAGTACTTCTAGATTGTACTATAGCCTCAGTAGAAGTAAATATTTCCATTTACCGATAGCGCCGATTAAAGAATTAATATCCCTAATTGGATAATGAGATAGATAGAAAGATAGATGTTACCGCCGTGCAATTTCTATTGGTTCAGAATAGACAACAAACACATGTCGTAACCCTGATTAGATCAGGTGCTAATGGACTCGGCATACAAGAGTGATTGATGAATTTCAAGTCATAATAATCGAGATGTATGATATACGTAACAAAAAGCCAGAATTCGGCGACGACATGAAAAGTTCGTCGATCAGATCGTTAAAAGTCTATAATGGAAAAAATTAGTTTGAAAACTAAATTTAGCGATTAACGACCCTCTTTTTGTATCTCTTAAATAACGAAGATATTTATATTGGAGAAATAGAGTGGAATGAACGTTTCGTAATCGCAACTTTCGAGCAGCGATGACGTTTATATGTAAATCGTCATTTTTTTAATCTTTTTTTTCGTAGAAATCTGAGTGTCACTTTTTCAAGCTCGTCAATTTTCTGAATGAAAAACTAAGTTTTTATTCTCAAATCTTGAACAATTGAATTTTTTTTGTTAAAAGTAAATTAAGTTCTATCCCTAGTCCCTTTATTGTTCTGTTAATAGTTTTGTCTCTCCTAAAGTTTGATTGTTGAGGAAAAACAAGTTTAAATTAGTTTATTGTAAACTTGGATATCTGGGTGTATATTGAACAAGTTCCCTGGATTGGGTCAGGTTTCATGAGCACTAAAATACAACTAAATTAGAGCAATCAAACTTAGTCTTTTCTTTTCCTCTACTTTCAAGGAAAACAGAAGAAACAAATTTTTTATTCAGGGAATCCAATACTTAATCGGATATTTTTTATTATTTTTTTTTGGTTTTTTTTTCTTCTTTAGTTCTCCTAGTTCTCCTAGTTCTTCTAGTTCTCCTAGTTATCATAACTCTCCTAATTCTCATAACTCTCCTAATTCTCCTAGTTCTCTTACTTCTCCAAGTTCTCTTAGTTCTCCTAGTTCTCCTAGTTCTCCTAGATCTTTTAGTTCTCATAGCTCTCCTAGTTCTCCTAGTTCTCCTAGTTCTCCTAGTTCTTCTAGTTTGCCTAGTTCTCCTAGTTTTCCTAGTTCTCCTAGTTCTCATACTTCTCCTTGTTCTCCTCGTTCTCGTAGTTCTCCTTGTTCTCATAATTCTCCTAGTTCTCGTAGTTCTCGTAGTTCTCGTAGTTCTCAAAGTTCTCACAGCTCTTCTTTTGAAATTAGGTATTACAATGCTAATTCAGAACAAAGACGATATCGAATTCGTCACTGAATTCCCATGTTTTTTGGGACACCCTGTATATATCCAATAGTCACTAATCTTGCAAGGCTTATGTTGAAAATAAACAAAGAAATCAGTAAAAAAAAAATATATTTTCAACATACGCCCTTCCAAAAAATACTCCTTTTCTCCCGAAAATGTCCACGGCGCCGGTTAAGCGAGCTGTTGGCTCGGAACAAACATACTTTTCCTGTTAGCCGTCCCCGTCCTAGAGAGCAGAGCAGCTCTATACAGGGAAAATTGCCCGAATTCCCGTTCACATTTTCCGGCAGATTTTCAACATTTCTTTGATACATTCTTATAGGACAATATATATAGTAGCAAGCTAGTAAGCATTAATTAGAGATTTGAAAAATACTTTTTTCAGATGATAACGAAAAATCACGTTTAATTTTAATTTTTTGTTAAGTAGATTATCCCTGAAGTTAAGTATATTAGCCGAAACTGTTTGTTTAAGCTAAAATTAACTTGAATTCTTTTAGAAATAAATGCAATGCATTCGCAATGCACAACACAAACTTTTCAACTACGGAATATCAGTTTTCTTGAAAAACAAAAAAAAATGTTAGTTAAACATTCATCTTTTCTTTATAGTTTATTAATATGTGCAATTCATTTTAGGGATTTAGGATTAAAACATGGCAAAATACCTACCTTCATATAACCTACCTATCGAAATACCTAACTACCTACCTATAACCTACCTACCTATCTACCAACAAACCAATCTCAGAAGATTTATTCGTACTTCTGTAGTTTTTAGTGAATAGTAAAACAAGCATAAAAACTTGAAACTGTTTTCTTTATATATTTTTTAAGGGTCGGAGACTCGACGGAATTTTCCAGAGATTTAAAGTTTTGAGTTGAACAAGAGGTCAGGAGAACAAGAAAAAATTTCAATACACTGAAATCTTTCAGCATTTTGTAGAAAAACAGTATTAAAAATTACTCTCTAATGGAATATTCATATCCAATTCCTTATATCTGCAATAGAAAAGATATATTCATTTATTCACGCTGAATTGCATTTCTCCTAAACAGCAATTGTTAATATTTAACCCTCGTTAGGCCCTAGTTATACGAGCATATAAGTTGTTAATGAGCGGTTAAAAACGTCTTTGAACTACAAAAACGTTAAATATTGCAAGAGAATAGAGAATCACAGTAATTTAACTGTATTTAACAATATCAAGTGACCCTCCATGAAAAATGGCAAAGCACCGATTTACAACGGAGACCTTAAAACCTTTGTCTGATCAAGTATTAATTAAATAATTAAAAATGTTTTTGTTTGTCTAAACTGTTTATTTTCATTTGAAGCTTTTCTGTTAAAAAAAAAGACTTGCGCGTTTCTTGCTTAAAGAAGCTCACAGAATTAAACGCTTTTCGAGTAAAAACTTGAGGTTTCAAGTGTAAATTGGGAATTGTCATCTTAGGAGGGTCTCTGAAAATTACGCTTACAGTCCCTTTAACAGTTCATATTAATGTGCATATATCAAATATTATATAATATCATGGGTGATTAAAGATTCTACTAATCAATATACCAAGTATCAAATAATGCAATTGCGTGCATGTCCGTTGAGCGGGGAACTAAAGAGATTACAGGCCTATAGCAACCCGGTTTCGTTGAGAAGGAAACAGTTGAAAATTCAACTTTAATTTCATTAACAATATATGTTCATTTCTTGTATTGGAATCTTCTGAACAGTAAACACAGTTTAAAGAAAGTCAAAAAAAAGTTTCCTGTCTCGGTTTTGTGTCTAGTCCAGTTTCAAGTTTGCACCCCTGAAATCCTTGATGCACATGCAGCAACCTGTAGAGATCAAACTCCACAATTCATATTTAAGAATATCAATATTTAGCCAGAAATAAACAGTTATTCTTCAGAATGTTTATATTTGTGATTTATAGCTGGAACCCTCGGTTGCCCGTGGAATTTCAAATATTTCCAAAAACTTCTATGTTCAAGGGTTTCCTCAAAAACTTTGAGTCAATTAGTTCCACCCGTTTGAACAGCCATAACGAAATCCTTAGTTTATTTTTAAACAATAATTTGTATATGTTAATAATCTTATTGGAATTGAGCCTTTGCCATTAAATTTTCCAATCCCTATATCTTTACAACCAAAGGTCTTAGACCTTAATTATTTCAAATTATGAATTATGAATTTGAAATATCAAAGGTCTACACCAACTGGTTGTAAAGATATATGGATAAAAAATTTTTAGTTTGTAGCAAAGACTCCTTTTAACGTTAATCCATGACAGTACATAATTGCGTGTACCATCATTGGCTAAATTAATCAATAGCAAATGCAGTGCACTGTGATAATAAGGTCTCATGCTCTCCAGCAAAAATCGATAAGAATTTTGCAAATTAATTATTTAAAACAAAAACTAACAACAATTGCTATAAAGTGCTGAAATGTACATGTACAGGAAAGCACAAGTGAGTTTGAGCGGTGAAATCTAAGTCCAAGGCATTGCGACACTTCAAAGTCGACCCTGTCTTAAAAATTGATAAGACTGTTCCATCCGTGGAGAAGTAAGAGCTGAGACGAACCTTTGTCTCTGGGCAACAGATAACTGATGGGTTGCAGAACCTTGTGATTGATTTATCAAAGTAGATCGAGATCTATGTGAGTGGTTATTCATATTATTACTCCGGCCGCTTACCTGAACTTTACCGTTTATTAGAATTTTAGCTATTTTCCGACTTACTCAATGTAGAATCTCAAACTCAGACTAAGAACATTCCTGTGGTGCTCCCGAGTTCCCCCAAACAAAATTTGAGGCAAATCGGTCATGGGGTTCCTGAATTATGATCGGACATACATACAAACAGAGATTACTACTTTATATATATAGATGTGTGGTACTTAAACATATCATGCGGTATTTAGAGGAGCTTCACATGAACATCGTGCATGATATACAGTGTGTCCATCTAAACGTAGAACAATTTTGCGAATTTTCTTATTACAATTTTGCGAATTTTCTGTGATTCTTTGACCTTTAAAAAATTTTAAATTTTGATAGAAATAATATATATACACGTTTTTGCTTTTCTGAACTTTTGATTTTGAGAGAAAAAAAGGTTCACGGATTTTTTTTGGGCCATTGGAGTACCAAAATTTTTTTTCAAATTTTCAAAAAATGCAGGAGAGTTGCACAAAAAAGTTCAATTTGCACCAGGCGCCGCAAATGACACTTTTTTTTTGACTTACCCTGTATAAATCTTTATTTTAAAACTAAAGGTATCATAAACATTTTCTAAATTTGAATTTTCATGGCTTTAACTTTTGAAACATCCTGGCTGTGCTTTAGACTACATGTCTAGGTACCAGATGGAAGTCAAGGTAATTACTGTCACTCAAACATAAATCTTTTTTCTGAAGCATTTGAAATGTACAAAATGTTTTATTGTTCAGAAAAATAAAACTTATTTATAGCTAATATTATATTCGATATTCATTCTTCGATATTTTTCAGCAGATATTATTTTAAATCTTTAATAAAAACCTTTCATTGAAAATTTAATATTCATATTCATATTCATATTCATATTCATATTCATATTCATGAGATCTTTTGTGTTTTGAATCTCGAGATCAAACATGGATTCCTATGATTCCTATGCAAACCTGCAGATTTATTTAATTCCTTTTCTAATCCCGATATAACCTTGTTGACTTTAAAAGTCACTATAGTAAAATAAAGAGATCTAAAAATGGATATTTCCAACATTTATTTAAAAACGAAAGTTTTGAAATATTTGCATTTAAGGCGGAGTTAAAATTGGTTGATTTAGAAATTAACAAAGGAATTAATGATGAATATTTGTGGGTACTTCATGGGAGTGATGTAGAGCTTTATGTTGGTGGAGCAGATCAACAGGAACTGGAACAACAGGGCTTATCCAACCTGCTAGGCAGAGATCGTGGCTTTATCATGCTGGATTTGAGCGATTATGTTGTTTCTGGAAGTGGAGTGCATGATAAACTGGGAACCCTCGGGTAAGCCTGTCTGCTGCTAGTTGAGTATCTGCGTCATCATCATAAAGGAGTCAAGAGGCTCCCTGTGTCGGAGCTGTTACTAGCTCAACTCTCCTAACCTGACTGAGCTGGGGTGTGTAGAGGGTGAGGCGGGGAAAGAAGGAGCGAGGGTTACATGTGTGTGCTTCATGGCGGAAATGGATCGTGTGTATACACACATCTTGAGAAAAGGCTACGGCATTTGAGTCGGAAAAATCGTCTTCCTTATATTTCGAATTTGTGTTAACAAACCTGTCCTTCAGGGCCAACTTTGATTGAGAGATACACCGTTAATCCTCCAATTCAAAAGAGTCCACATTTGATATCGAGATCAAATGTTCAAGATTAGCAATATCCATACATTAGATCCGATCTTTGGTTTCTTTCTTAATATTAGATATTCTATAAACCTGTTGTGTAACACTAGTATAAAGCGAATCCCGCTGAATTTAAGATTTGTAAATTCCCGACCATTCCCCGCCATTTTGAAAACAGGTATTTTACAATTATTCCGCTCTAGGCAATATAGTTTCTTTAAAATATAACTTTAAGAGTTTACATAGTACAGCGCACCAATATTCTTAACTTGAAAAAGTTTTTTTTGCTACTAACTCTTTTGAAATTTAAATATCATCTATATTTAAAACTTAAAGGAAGTTTAAAAAACTTGAGCTAGACAACCTAGGGCTACAACAGGTAGACAACCTAGGGGGGCTACAACAGCTAGACAACCTAGGACTACAAAAAAAGAATAAGTAAGTCGGTAAGGTAAAACCATAAAGGGCAAGACTAAAAATTGATGACTAAGTTTTATATTTGTCTTATTTGTCTATATTTCAGTAAAGAATTAGTGAATATATTCAGATATTCCTGTGCAGCGAATATCTGTGCAGTCCAGTATAAAAAAAATGCTTGTCTGTTTGTTTTTAGTTTTTTTCTGTTCCAAAATAACACCAATACGGCACAAACTATTGGACCTATAATTGTTGACCCCTCACATTATAGCCCTATAGGGATGATTTAACGCCGGTTGATTTAATAAATTTTATTTATCTTAAATTCATAAAAAAATTTTCTGTATTTAAAGCTATTTTTGTTCAATTTTGAAGAAGAATGCTTGCCAACGAAGCAAAAATGATCGCTTGAACGCGAGGCGCCTGAAGCAAAAATGATCGTTTGAACGCGAGGCGCCTGAAGCGCTCTAGCAGCTTAGTATTCTAGTTCTAGTAATTAGTTAAGAATAAATGGGGTTTCTGAAGTGCAATAGATTTCTCGTTTATAATTTCTAAAATACAGGATTACCCTCAAAGGATGAGATTGTAAAGACGACCCAAAACTATATAAATACGACAATTTTAAGTTTAGTTTTCAATTCAGTACTTTGATGGTTTACAAAATGATAAACAAATTACGTATAGTCGTCTCTGAAGTCTCATCCTTTATGGGCAACCCTGTAGGGCAAATAAACCTCTTGGACCTAATTTAAAAATCGATGAACTCTCCCTTAGCTCTCTCAAACTTAGATTAAAACTAAGTTTGCAAAAAAAATCTGCAACTAAAGTGATAAAAATAGTTTAAAACTAGAATGTATACAGCTTTTATATCATACAGTAAAGGTAAAGAAAAACATCTAAACCAATTTATATAAAAAATCTTTTAAAAATCATTACAAACCTAAAATAACAAGTAGAGGCGTCAAGAAAGTTAGAATTTGTTATTGAAAATTTAATGTTTTCTAAAATTAAAGTCTGAATATAGAGTTTATCAAACTGTAGATTAATACTACACACTTGCCTGTACTGTACAAGGGTAAAAAACAACCTTATATATATCCCTGGGTTTGGATTTCTACAATTTAGAAAGAACAAAGTACAAATATGAAAGTACATAATTACTATCTTAATATCAGGGGGGATGATAGTTCTCTACCTGTGTGCTCAGTTAGCTGTACTGTACAGTGTACACTTACAACTGTTTACTAATATTGATATACTATAGGTTAGGCCAGAATCAACTTATAATAAACAAATATGCTGTACGCTCTCGGTATAGTTGATGGCCTACAAAATTAGTAAAGGATTAGCGTACATCATCACTATATACACTATACCTCGTTGCTTAAGATAGTTTGCTCAAATATTATCATAATTCTTTTAACAACTCTGTAACCTTTTTTACTCTTTGTTTTCTAGGTATTCCTGCCCTCAGAGTATTGTAGCTTTAATTTCTTGATTGAAAACACATTTCCTAACTAGCTGTTCCTAATTATTCCTAATTTATATTATCTATTTTAGGATTAGGTCGCATTTTGACAAAAAAAATCTAAGAATACTATTTAGACGAGAGGACGTTGATTAACTAACGCAAACTAACGCTTTTTGAAAAAAATCAAGTTATTTTGGCGACAAAATTCTAGTCTTTGTTCCTTGTGTGCTTTCTAAAGAAACAAAATTTAAAAAAATCATTGTTAGTGGTTTTTAGTGAAATGAATGAAAGGTAAAAACTGTTTATATATATTTATCATCATAAGCTTGGGTTAAAATATGTTTTTATGAAAGTAGCAAACTCCTTGCTTTAAACTTCTTGACAAATTCCCTCTTTGCATTTTCAATTTTCATTCATGTTTGATGCATTCTGGAGAATCTAGCTAACACGGATCCATTTCCTTAGATTTTCTTTCATTTTCTTTCTCTTTATATATTTCTATTCCTTTTTTTCTTTTCTTCCATTCCTATTCATTTCTCTTCCATCCTTATTCATTTCTCTTCCATCCTTATTCATTTCTCTTCCATTCTTAATCATTTCTCTTCCATTCTTATTCATTTCTTTTCCATTATTATTAATTTTTCTTCCATTCTTATTTCTTTTTCTTAAATTCTTATTGATTTCTCATCCATTCTTATTCATTTCTCTTCTATTCTTAATCATTTCTCTTCCATCCTTATTCATTTTTTCTTCCATTTTTATTCATTTCTCTTCCATTCTTATTCATTTCTTTTCCATTATTATTAATTTTTCTTCCATTCTTATTCATTTCTTTTCCATTCTTATTTATTTCTCTTTCATCCTTATTCATTTCTCTTCCATTCTTAATCATTTCTCTTCCATCCTTATTCATTGCTCTTCCATTCTTAATCATTTCTCTTCCATCCTTATTTATTTCTCTTCCATTCTTATTCATTTCTTTTCCATTATTATTAATTTGTCTTCCATTCTCATTCATTTCTCTTCCATTCTTATTTATTTCTCTTTCATCCTTATTCATTTCTCTTCCATCCTTATTCATTTCTCTTCCATTCTTATTCATTTTTCTTCCATTCTTATTTATTTCTCTTCCATTATTATTCATTTCTCTTCCATTCTTCTTCATTTCTCTTCCATTCTCATACATTTTTCTTCCATCCGTATTCATTTCTCTTCCATTCTTCTTCATTTCTCTTCCATTCTTATTCATTTCTCTTCCATCCTTATTCATTTCTCTTCCATTCTTTTCATTTCTCTTCCATTCGTATTTATTTCTCTTCCATTCTTATTAATTTCTCTTCCATTCTTATTCATTTCTCTTCCATTCTTAATCATTTCTCTGCCATCCTTATTCATTTCTCTTCCATTCTTATTGATTTCTCTTCCATTCTTATTCATTTCTTTACCATTCTTCTTAATTTTTCTTCCATTCTTATTAATTTTTCTTCAATTCTTATTAATTTCTCTTCCATACTTAATCATTTCTCTTCCATCCTTATTCATTTCTCTTTCATTCTTGTTCATTTCTCTTCCATCCTTATTTATTTATTTTCCATTCTTATTAATTTTTCTTCAATTCTTATTCATTTCTCTTCCATTCTTATTCATTTTTCTTCCATTCTTATTAATTTTTCTTCAATTCTTATTGATTTCTCTTCCATCATTCTTCATTTCTCTTCCATTCTTAATCATTATCCTCAATTCTTATTGATTTCTCTTCCATTCTCATTTCATCTTCTTTTTCATTTGTGTTTTCTCCTGTTATTTCTCTCTTATCCTGTATCCTGTATCCTGTATCCTGTATCCTGTATCCTGTATCCTGTATCCTGTATCCTGTATCCTGTATCCTGTATCCTGTATTCTGCGTTTGCTTAGTTTATATAAATTGTTCATGCGAAACTTTTTGTTTATTTACCAAAGATAAGATTTAAAAATAAGAAAATTAAGATTGTATTTAAACATCAACAATAGTTGGAAGAAGAAGGTTGAATCATGGAACTGTTTATCCTGGTTGCAGGTGCAGTAGTCCTCACTGATGCTATCAAGTTCCCCCTGGAAGCTGGAGAAGATGGAGATAGAATGGTGATCCAAGATTCTAATGGTGACAGAGTTAAGCTGGCTTGTGTAAACTGGTTGGTTTTCAATAATTAAAAAATTTTGAGAAAAAGTCGTTAGCTCGACTCATATCTTTATAATGTGAGATGTAAGAATTTAACAGTTGAGAAGTAAGATTCTAATAATGTTTATTTTGTGTATGGTGGATTCAAATTAAGGGCAGGGGCAGATATAATTAAATTTAAGGAATTGTTGTCATTATTTTCAATAACCCTTTATTTAGAGAGTGGCATTACAAACTCACGACGCATATCCATTGCATTTTTTTAGAATGAACAAAAAAGCGTTTCAGAGTTTAAGAGTTTAGGTTTAAAATGACTGTAAACATAATTCTAAGTGACCCTCTATGCAAAATGGGTAATGTCTGATTCACAACAGTACCCTTGAAAGCTTTGTCTGATTAAGTATGGGTTAGTTATTAAATGTTTTTAATTTTGAAAACTGATTATTTTTAATTGTAATCTACAAAATTGATTTAATTGATTAAACACGTTTTTGAAAAATCACAATATCCTCAACATTATTGATCAGATCAAGGCTTCAAGGGTACCGTTGTGAATCGAGCATTGTCATCTTTGCTTAAATATTCACTTCAAATTACGCTTACAGTCCTTTAAAGGGTGCCATTTTGAACTGTTGCTGTCACTATTAAATCAAAACTGCGATATAATAACCTTGTGACGTCATCTTGTAGAATTTTAAGTATCTTACAAACTAATATTGTTTGGGAGGGGGTCAAAGAGAATAGAATATATATTATAGGGGAATTTACTAGAAAAAGTGTAAAACGGCCATTTTGTTGTACTGTTTCCATACTGTAGGTGTACTTCACATATTTATACTATATAACCTTTTGGGCCCTGGAATATCATTTAATAGAAAATCTAAAACTAATGTTAAAAGAAAACCAAATAAAATGTTTTTATTCACCTAATTCATTATAAAGTTTATTCATACCGAGAGATTCTCTAAATTCCTCTCTAATATATATTCATTCTATTCTCTTTGGAGAGGGTGCTGGGACGCCATGAGCCCCTCAAAATGTTCTCCAACCCTCTTGAGACCATTTCTATAATATCTATTCTAACGTTTAGGGGTAGCACCATGGGTCATTTTAAATACTTATCTACGAATACTGAGGCTTGGAGACCAATTTGCGGGGCTAATGGCGGCCCTGCACCACTTCCCTCATATTGTACAGTATTGAAATTGTTGTCGCCGGTTAGGTACGGAGCACATATGGAGAACTTGGTAGTTAATGGCCTGGATGTTCAAACCATGGATTTTATCTCAACTAAGATTAAAGAACTTGGCTTTAACTGCGTCCGCCTGCCGTTTGCCCTGGATACGTTCTACAAATCACGTGTTATTTCTGACTCTCTGCTGACAGCTAACCCTGCTCTTCACGGGAAAACTGCAATGGAGATCTTTGATAAAACTGTTGAATCCCTCTCTAATCAAGGACTGATGGTGATTCTGAACAACCACATCAGGTCTGTCAGAGGCGTATACAGGGAGTGGGGGCTATGGGGGCTTAGTACCTTGGATGAGTTAACTTTATGATTTTTATCATCATCAAATAAACCATAATGTCATCTTTCTATTCCACAGTTTTCTGGTTCTCACTGTATATACCAAATGTCGTTGTTTATGACTATAAACTGCTAACAAATCAAATTAGAATCTTATACTAAGCACTGCAAAATGGTGTTGTGATGAGAACGATGGAGAAGGACTGTGGTTTACAAATGAATATTCTGAGGAAGATTTTGAAGATTGCCTTCTTGAGTTTACAGAGAGATACAAACACATAAATCTTGTTGTAGGAATGGACCTTAGGTATAGTTTTTCTCAGCTCTTGGTTCAGATTTAAAAAATGAGTGTTTTACAAATTCCAAAAGATCTGAATTTTAGATCTGAAGTATTTACGAAATTTATTGTTGAAATTGATTAAAATATAACTTTTATTTAAGAAATCTAAACAAAGGGATTTGCCACAAACTTAAATTTTTCTAAGCCATTTATTTTTCCAACCGGATTGTGAAGCCTTTGATATTTTAAACATAGACTATCTGATCTAACAGTGTAGGAAAGATAAAGGAGTTAGAAAATCAGAGTTTGTGGCAAAAGCTTGATTCCTTTCAAGTCTGTATTGAGGATTAGATGCCTTATTAGAAATGATTGTACCCAAACACAGAATATCAATATGGAAGATAATTCCGTTTTTCTATCTTGAAAAGAAATAAATTCTGTCAATTTCCTTCCATGTCTTCGCTGCATGCCACTGAAAACCCGCAATATTACCTATTTTGAGAAAGACAAACCGGACTAAATCTACCATTGTTGCCCAGACATCGGTTTAAAGGGTACAATTAAATAGGTCATGTAGCTTTTAAATGAAGGATTTCTTGAAATAACGTAGACAGTCCCTTTAAGTGAGGGATTACTTGAATTAACGCAGACAGTCCCTTTAAGGAATGAGCTCCGAAAATCCCACGGAGTACCAGCTGCCTGGGGTTCAGGAGAGTACAATGACTGGGCGGCTGAAGCAGAGAGAATTGGTAATAAAATCCTTGAGATCAATCCAGACCTTCTCATCTTCGTGGAGGGGGTCTCCTATGCTCTAGACCTGACCGGAGCTAGGTCCAAACACGTGGAGCTCACCAATCCTAAGAAGTTGGTTTACTCCGGACACGTTTATGCATTCAGGTATTTTTAGGATATTAGGTTTTCCTTCAATATTATTGTTTTATTTCTGTTAAACTAGCTACTCGACTCAAACTTTACTTTAATGGTGAAATCCGTTTTTTGTTTATGCCAAACCAAACCCCACGATAATCTTTTTTTTTAGTTTGACACAAAAAAAAACTTTCTTTAGATGGTATTTATAACATCTAGTGAAAGGTACTTAGTATTTTGGTTCAGGTTAGGTTAGGCACACAAATAAGGGCTATCAACCCTACCTCAAACTCATATATCTTTGCAGCCTTATGCCCTAGACCTGTCTAAACTTTAATGTAAATCTTAATTAAATGCCAAAGCTTGAAATATCAAAGGTTGAGATAAATAGATTACAAGATTCGATTTTCAGGAGAGTAATCAGATCCGATAATGAAACTTTAATGCATGTGAAATACAGGGTTACCCAAAGATGATGAGACTGTTCTGTTAGACGACCTAAAACTCAAATTTCCAGAAGTCTTTTGTTTGAATATAATCTTTGATTAGCTTGGTAAATGATATGTCAAGAAACATATTTACAGTTGCAGATTTTCGTAAATATCATCTTAAGTCTCTGAAGTCACATCTTTTCTGGGTGAACCTGTATTACATAAAAAGTGCATCTAAAATTTAAGTTCTTAAAAATTGCAGAATTATGTAGAATTAAAGTTGTCATTTTTTTAAATCGACATGATAATTATTATTCATAATATTTTTTCAGCTATATATTGTCCGATGTACATTCTTATGAGGATTTAATGAAGAAAATGCATTCAATGCAATCCTTTGTTGCAGATCAAGGTAAAAAGTAAAATGGGGTTGTGCCGGGTCTAAACGCCCTCAACTTATTCTCAAACTTTAAATGGGTGAGAAGTCTGTGTTGCTTGAGTGAACTCGGACACTGAATCGGAGTGCCTAGTGGCGCTGCGGGATGAACCGAACGCAAGGTTAAATATATGCTTTTTGCTTAAAAAAATGCGAGGGTTTGATAAAATTGAATTCATCTCTTGAATATAAAATGAAAACTTTAGAGGAAAAACAAGGTTGCAAAATCGTACTGGTAATTTCTTACGTTGAGATTAGATTGAGGGAAATTTTTATAATAATTAAAATCTAAAATTAAAATAAAAACTAAATTTTATCTTTAATATCCTCCATATGATACTATAACGAAAATACATGCCTAATAGTATCCATGCTCTGAGATAAAAGAGTTTCCACACAAAGATGAAAATTGACCCAAATAAACAGGAATTGTGTCATTTTTGCTTTTTATCTGAAATTCTCGTTTATTTTGTTACTAAGTGTTTGACACAGAACCGCAATCAATAATTGACTCAAGTGCTATTAGGTATATTCTAGATTTGGTCAGGACTTTTCCAGTATTTTCCGGTTTACACAGATGCGAAGGAGAAGGCACTGAAATAACATGACAAAATAAATAAATGATTTAAGAAAAAAATTTTTTTTAACTAATAAAATTTAAAAAAAAAATAACTATATCTGTATAAAAATATTTCTCTTTTTTTGATATAATTCAATTCTTTTTAATTTCCTGATTTCCTGATTTCCTGATTTCCTGATTTCCTGATTTAAAATAGGAAATTATAATTTTAAAATAAAACCGTGGAAAATTCCCATTTTAAAATTGTTCTGAATTTAAGATACAGAGATTTTATTTCTTTCCCAGAAGAGATTAAGCGGAGAAAATAGCTCAATTACAGATCAAGGGTTCCAGGGAAATAAAATGCATAAATTATATAAATAATTAGTTATAAGATAATAATAACTTTGACTCAAAATAATAAAAAAGTTGTTTTGTAACGATGATTGTATCGTCAAAGGAGCCAAAATCAACTTTGGAAGTGTATTGGAGACGTACTTTCAACTGACCCTCCATTTAAAGGGAGTGGACGCGAAATATTAAAGGGGGGTATAGGCTTACGGCGAAAAATAATCGCTTTTGATCGCTACTAATCTTACTTCTGTCTGTTACAATGAGAGAATTGTTAAAAACTAATTATACTGAAGAACGTAGCGTCCATACAAATTCAGAAAGTTGCAATATAAGACTCATATTGTAAAACCATCAATTTAATTTAAAACAAATAATTCAGATATTACAACCTATAGTGATTGATTATTTTTCGACGCATTCATATATATTTGATATTTCATAATATTTTTATTCGTTTTATATACAATGCACTTAAAAATATCTCTGCTCTCGATGCTTTGAATGATTACATGTGGCACAGACACCTAGCAGAAAAAAGTTGTTTCAAGTGCATCGTATATGGAATAAATAACAAACATAATGAAATATTAACTATATACAAATGCGTCGAAAATAATCGATGACTTTAAGTTGTAATATTTGAATGGTTTGTTTAAAATTAAATTGATTATTTTACGATACGAGTATAGTATATCGCAACTTTCTGAATTTGTATGGACGCTACGTTCTTCACTATAAGTAGTTTTTAATAATTTACTTATTATAGACACAACAGATAGAAGTAAGATTAGTAGCGATCACCATCGGATATTTTTTGACGTAAGCCTATACCCCCTGTTCTTTTTTCGCGAACACTCCCTTTAAAGTGTGGTAATTTTGATTCACAACATAACCCTAGCTTTAAACCTCTATTTGATCAAGAAAGAATAATTTTTGGATTTAAGACAGAAAAACGACCATAGTGTCCTCATGCTTACTGAGATATAGACAACTCTGAAATCATCAAATATTTAGACAGCTTCAACTTTAAAGTTTTATTGCTCTGAAATAAGCATTTTAAAAATCCAACGCGCTTGTTTTTAGTTTACGCTTAAAACAAGTAATTGGAAAAATACTATTAGATTTTTGTTTGAGAGCGTGGACATGTTGGTTCGCAATGGTTCTCTTAATATTGTCTGTATGTGTACTGTACAGCTTGTATGTGTACTGTATGTGTACTGTATGTGTACTGTATGTGTACTGTACAGCTTGTACTGTACAGCTTGCTCTATCTGCTTGAAAGTAGGCCCTGGACTTGAAATTTAACCAATGCGGAGTTTACTTGTGAGTGCCGCGTAGACTAAAGACGAGCTATAGTTTCTGAAAGATAAAACTAATGAATTGATAAAAAGGACATGATTACTCTGCTCCGTACTGGATGGGAGAATTTGGTACAGGAGATAATGGAGATAAATGGCAGTACATAATCCAGTTCTTAAAGGTAAACACTGTTTATTACACGTACATTATCCAGTTCTTAAAGGTAAAAAGTACAGTACATTATCCAGTTCTTAAAGGTAAACAGTGCAGTACATTATCCAGTTTTTTAAGGTAAACAGTGCAGTACATTATCCAGTTTTTAAGGTAAACAGTGCAGTACATTATTCGGTTTTTAAAGGTAAACAGTGCAGTACATTATCCAGTTCTTAAAGGTAAAAAGTACAGTACATTATCCAGTTCTGAAAGTTAAATAGTGCAGTACATAATCCAGTTTTTAAGGCAAACAGTGCAGTACATTATTCGGTTCTTAAAGGTAAACAGTGCAGTACATTATCCAGTTCTTAAAAGTAAAAAGTACAGTACATAATCCAGTTCTTAAAGGTAAACAGTGCAGTACATTATCCAGTTTTTTAAGGTAAACAGTGCAGTAAATTATCCAGTTTTTAAAGTAAACAGTGCAGAACATTATCCAGTTCTTAAAGGTAAACAGTGCAGTACATTATCCAGTTTTTTAAGGTAAACAGTGCAGTAAATTATCCAGTTTTTAAAGTAAACAGTGCAGAACATTATCCAGTTCTTAAAGGTAAACAGTGCAGTACATAATCCAGTTCCTAAAGGTAAACAGTGCAGTACATTATTCAGTTCTTGAATGTAAACACTACCTAGAGTACATTCGTTTTTAATTATAAAAAGGTGCCACTGTGAATCTTCTCATGCACTCTTTTTATGAAAGGTCCCTTTAAATTCTTAACTGACCTCGACACAAAAATTCTTTTTAATTTGGAAATAATGGGTTTAACTTTGTCTGTTATGTAAAACAAATTTATCTCATGAGAAACATAAATCTTAAATTAGATTTAAAATTAATTGAATTTATATGTGTATGAATTTATGTGTAGAAACCCTTATATAACTAAAACTAGTTATAAAAATAGTTATAAAAGTAAAAGTAAAGAAATAAATTAAATTACAAAAAATTAAATATATATGGAAACTCTACACAGTAAACACAGTACACACAGCACTTTAAGAAACTTTATAAAGGAACTGAAAACTGGAAACAAGCTCGAATAGAATTCACAGTTTAAGATATAAAAGTTTTGTAAACAAGTAAACAAGTAAACAATCAGGTTGCAAAGGTATATAAGTTTGAGGCAAGTAATCATGGTTCCTATGATATTTATCAAGTTCTGTAAATTCAATAAATACGTCTTATTCGATTCTTGATAGAAGTGGGACAGAACATTGGTTTATAAACTTAGTTTTCTGGGTTAAATTCTTAATTTTAATCAGACTAGTTCAAGTGCCCGGGGTTGCCCGCGGAATTTTTTAAAAATTCGAATAAAAAATCGAATTTTGAAATTAAAAATTTTATTTTTTTTAGCCTTTTGTTTCCCTCGGGGAACTCCAGGGTTCCCTTAAAAAATTTCAGCTCTTTAAATCAATCCGGTTGGCGGTTGGCCAGCTATAGCTGACATATGAATATATATTCATACATACAACATAAATACATACAAATATATACTGATGAGTCCTAATAGGACGAAACACTGTGTCTATGGATACAAATATATATATATATGAGCGAAGAGCTTCATTATATAGATTACTGGATTGAAATTTCCTGAACAAATCCGGTAAAACAGAAGATCTTGGTGAAGGGGAGATCGAGATGTTTCTGGAAGTTTCCAGATTCGGTATTCGATGCTATGATGTTAGCTATAGAATAGAAATCTCAAGGAGATATCGGAGGAGAGAGGGAACACAAATTTTGCTTTCTAGAACTTTTATTTTTAATGTTTGTTATTGTTTACATAAAAATTAGTATTGATCCTAAGCTGTCCTGATTCGTCATAACAAAATGTAAACAACCCCCCCCCCCTCTCTGTAAAGTACTACTACTCTCATTCAAGCTTTATTAGATGTATTTTCTGGGACAACAAGGACGTATTAGATCTACTCAGAAACTGGTTTATAGTTAATAAACAACAATTAGAAACAAGTCCGATCTTCCACCCTTCTCAAAAAAATTCCGACATTTTTAAATAATATATTAGATTGTTTTGATAAAACTTTTCTTGCTCTTGAAGTAAAGTCCATACTGAATGCGTAATGTATACTGCAGGTTGGGATGCACTGGGATGCACGTTGTTTAAAATATCAAAGATTATATATATTACTGAACAATAGTAACATCATATAACATCCGATTGTGAAGTATGCATTCCTGAAGTGTTTAGTGCACATGTATATTGTACAAGGATAGTTCATGTACACGATCGGTAGTTAAGTGAGTTTGTACGAATTTATGTAAGAAAGTCAAAGGAAAAAAAAGTTACTGGGAAAAAAACCTGGAACTATAAACTTTAAAAAGTCCCAGTTTTCTGAAGTCCTAGGACAAAATGTCACCAGAAATAAAGTCATGGTTTAAAATTCCTGGGACTTTTTTCCTAAAATGGTAGGACTTTATTTCCATGGATACTTTTTATTTCAAGGACTATTTTAAAAATTTAAAAAATTAAAATTTAGAACTTTTTATTTCCGAAAACTTTTTTCAAAGAAATTTTTTGGCGGTTACCTATGAACATAGAAGAATCACAACGAATAGCGTTCACAGGAGAATGACCATGACTGGGCCTACTGTACAGTACTGTACATGGAGCATAGCTAATCATGTACACAGGAGAATGAACATGACTGGGCGTAGTGAAGTATACAGTACTGTACATGGAGTATAAATAATCATGTACACAGGAGAATAACTATGAGTTGGTGTACTTCACCCAAAACTTCAGACCTGGTATCATTATGAAAACCAGTTTTGGAACACGAGTTTCACAACTGGGGCTAGACAGATATGTCGATTTCAATATTTTTGCTATGAAATATCATTTTATTAAGTTTCTTCAAATTCTCCATTTTTTCGAATCTCTTCACTAAAAAATGTTATGAACCCCAAAAAGGTAATTCGAGAGTTTCGTTCAACGATATACTCTTTTAAATTTCGGGCTGTGTAGTATACACTCCCGTACACGGAATATAAATAATCATGTACACTGGAGAATGACCATGACTTGGTGAACTGGAGTATACAGTACCGTACACGGAGTATTAATAATCATGTACAATGGAGAATGACCATGACTGGGCGTACTGGAGTATAAAGTACTGTATAGGGAGGATAAAAAATCATGTACAATGGAGAATGACCATGACTGGGCGTACTGGAGTATAAAGTACTGTATAGGGAGGATAAAAAATCACTTACTCTGGAGAATGACCATGACTGGGTGTACTGGAGTATACAGCACTGAACAGGGAGTATAAAAAATCATGTACAGAGGAGAATGACCATGACTTGGTTTACTGGAGTATACAGTACTGTACAGGGAGTATAACAAATCATGTACACAGGAGAATGACCATGATTGGGCGTACTGGAGTATAGATGGATATAAGTATCCAGGAGGGGACGAGGAGTCCTATGGTATTCTTGAACGAGATTATTCAACTATTAGGTAAAAAAAAAGTTTCAAAGAGAATGTTTTTGATTTTAAAAGGGGTTTATATAGTGCAACCCAAAATCTATTTGATTTAATTACTTTTTTTTCTTTATTACTCTTGAAATTAAAAGAACACAATCCCTTTAAAATTTAAAAATAACTTATACATCCTTTAGAATATTCCAAAGTTTTTCTTTAATGAATCCCACTTTTAATCATCGTCTCTACGTTGTTTAGTTTGTTGGAAAACAATATTCCTAAATCTATGATTTTGGAAAAAATACTGTTAATTGAAATCCTTCTATTTCTCGTTCCGGATAATCTGTAACAGTAAAGATAATTAAAGGGAGGGACTGGCAATGTATGATCATTGAACTGAGAATGTAGTATTGTGGAGAATTAATTTAGGATTCATTTGAGACATATTTAACGTTTTAATGATGTATAATTACTGAGTTTGAGCGCAAAGTCGACGTTCAAAATCATCCATTCGGGTTGGTACGTTGTGAGAATCGATTTATTTCAATTGATAAATTACAACGACAAAAATGTTTTAAAAAATTCTACAGTAAACTACTTAGATGTTTAGGAACATATTTCTCAATTGAAGTTTTCTCAATAAATCAATGTTATCATCAATTATTTCTTTTTTAGAATTATATTGAATTATATTGAATTATATTGAATTATATTGAATTATATTGAATTATATTGAATTATATTGAATTATATTGAATTATATTGAATTTCTTATTCTTTTTTAATTTATTTGCAGATTTCTTCAAATTCTTCAAATGTTGTTCCAGAAAATGTTTGTGAACAATGAGATATTACAGAAACCAAAAACTGAATAAGATTATTTTCGATGATAAAAGTTAATTTTTATTTTCTCAACCTGTTTCTAAACAACTGTCGAATTTTTACTACATTTTTCGTGGTCGTTATTGAATATATTTTTGAACACTGATTATCAAAATCATCTCTGAAAAATGAACAATCAATGAGGATTTAAATATTGAATTTGCTCTCTTGATGAACAAATATGCACCGCAAACACGTCTCATGGGTCTTAAATGAGTCTTAAAAAATGTCTCCGCTATACTACATTCTTAGTTCAACTACCATACATTGCCGATCCCGCTATACTACATTCTTAGTTCAACTACCATACATTGCCGATCCCGCTATACTACATTCTTAGTTCAACTACCATTCATTGCCGATCACTCCATTAAGTGAGAAATTAGTATTTAAACCCCTTTTTCAAAGAAACAGACATTTTGTAAGAACGAAACTGGAAAAGAAAATCTAAATCAATTTTATTTTTATTTAAATAACTTAAGCTTTTAAAATTCAATTGGAATCACAGAAATGTGTTGGAAAATATTTAATTATTGCTCTATCGAAAAATCTCAACTGGGGGGAAAAACATAAAAATAATTTGTCCAATTATTTTCTATTTTTTATTTTAGGCATAACTGGAAGCTTGAGCAACTTCAAAGCATCATGGAACCAACAAAAATTCTTGAAAATTAATCTAATTGATATCTTTTATAATTAAAAAAAAATATATAAGAATTAGGCGTATTCGTGAATATACCCTACAATTGCAATAGACGATACCACCTGGAATATTAGATAAAATTTGTCATGAAAAAATATTAAATTCATGATTTTCCAGTTTAAGATGAACCGAGTTTATGGGTTGACAATGGCATCTGATTTTCAAAAGTTTTTTTTATTTTTCCAGAAGCTTGACGAAAACCCGCAATGCAGCTAACATAAATTTCATTAGAAGGGGATGATTCATTTGATTTCTTGTCCCGTTTTGCCTTAAATAGTCAGTATGTTTACATGTAAAGCTTCCTCTAGTTGATTAAAAGTCGGCCCTGTACTTTAATTGAACCGGCCAATTTACTGTGAGCTAAAATATTTCAAAATATCATCTGCTATACATAAACATGAAGGAATTGACTTTATCAGAATATTTAATTTAGGAATATGCTATTTTCTCAGATAATCTCTAAAACGTTTAAAAATAAGTATCTAATTTAAAAACTGGTTTAATAGCGTCCCTAACAATGATTTCGTAATCCTTGAGGTCGGTAACCTTTAAACACTAGATACTGTACTGCGTAGAAACTAACCCTGGATCACTGTAAGTTAGATTAGAGGGTTCTGCTACATGATTTAGTAAAAAGCAAGAATTAATTAAACTATATAGACCTAGTTGAACCATTTCTATTGTTCGGCCGGTTCAAGCTGAGAAGAAGTGGTTTAACTTAGGTTAAGTAGTTTAACTGCTTATTGCTTTTTCATTAAAATCTGGTCCTGGTTAATTAGAAATTCAGTAAATATGGGTTAGAAACCCTATCAGTGAATCTTTTCATCCATCAAATGTAAATGTTTCGCATTTTCTAAAAATAAAAATTTTTATTTAGAGATGAAAACTTGTCTGAGTGCTTGCTCTAGCTGCTTAAAACTCGGCCTTGTACTTGAAATGAACCCGAGTTTACTGTGTTCTCTGTTCTTATATCAATACGATCTCTGACTTTATGTGTGCTCAACCGCGAAAAGATTTAACACGTTCCAATTTTGTAATGGTCTGATGTACTTAATTCTAGGGGGGCGTACCCTCCCCCCGGTACAATTTATGTCAAACACTCTTCGTATCGTACAAAAAAATACTTGACAAAGATCGACCATAAGTACGTCTATTACATTATCGGATACGCTTAAACACCGTTTCCAGAGAAATTATTTTTAACTCGAAGTATCGATTTCCAAAATTGTTATTTTTTCATGGCATTTTTTCATGGTATTTTTTCATGGTATTTTTTATGTTTAACTAAAATTAGATCTCAAGTTAATCTGCGTTCTCAATTTCTCTTAAAAATAAAGGATGGAAAATAACATTTTTGCGATCCTAATATTATTTCTAGTTCGAGTATAAGTGAATTGTGATTCCCCATCGGTCCGTTTCAAATAAGAATGAAGTTGGACAAAAAACTACGGGAATTATTTGACTTGAGACAGAGAGATTCCTTGGTTTATTCGCTAGAGAGTAGAGAGTAGAGAGTAGAGAGTAGAGAGTAGAGAGTAGAGAGTAGAGAGTAGAGAGTAGAGAGTCCCCCCTCCTACAAACCTATAGTCACGCCCAGGTTGCATAGGCCTTGTATTTGTTTTTCACTGATAATAATATTTGCGTAATTGCCTGCGTCTTTATCCAGTTTAATATAACTGCGTAATTCAAGTAGTAGAACTCAGGTTCTAGTTCTCTCAATCTGGGGTCAGGAACAAGTTGCAGTATGTTTATGTATATATGGAGAATGTTACGCGTAGCGAAGCATGATATACGCAGAGTAGAAATAGAATACTTTGCAAAGATGACTCGTAAACCGACCTAAGATGACTCGTAAACCGACCTAAGGAATAGACCTAAAAACAACGTTCAACATAATTCAAGGATCGTTTGTGGTTTTTAGGCTTTTAAAAACCTCAACAAAATCTGACGCATGATTGTTTTTTTAAGTTTGCGTCAGCAAGGCAATGTATATCAGTAAGCAGATACACGACAAGCGAAAAAGCAACCGGGGCACAGAAACTAAAAGTTTTTGTAATGGTTATTTCATTTTAGAGAGCATACATTTCTTGATAGTGATCAATTCAAATCATTGTAAATATGTTAAAGAAAACATATCCAACCCTGATAAAGGGTTGCTGTCCTAAAATATGAGAGTACACTAGATATATGAGAGTACACTATATGAGAGTACACTAGACATATGAGAGTACAATAGATATATGAGAGTACACTAGATATATGAGAGTACACTAGATATATGAGAGTACACTAGATATATGAGAGTACACTAGATATATGAGAGTACACTAGATATGACAGTAAAATTAATGGTTTGTTTTAAACTAAAACTATAGTTGATGTTTACATTCAAACAGTTCTGTAGAATGCCGATACTTGAAACGAGTGAATGATGAGTATCAATATGATAAATTAATATAATGTTTGATAGAAACTTAATGGGACTGTAAGCGTAATTTCAAGTGAACCCCGATGCAAAGAATGCCCGATTCACAATGGTACCAACTTTATCTGATCAATAATGTCGGTGACATGGTAGTTTTTAGGTTTGATTCTGATACTTTCTATATCTTTTCCTGCTGTAGAATTGCGCAAGTCACATTTGTGAAGAAACCACAGTTGAAAATGATCAGTTTTGCAAATTCATACTTGACCAGACAAGGCTTTTAATGGCACCTTGTGAATCGGACATTGCCATCTTTGCATGGAAGGTCACTTAAACTTACACTTTACAGTATGGATTGACTTACAAACGTAAGTCAGATTTCGTTATTTTGATCCGTTCTTTTTGTGATATCCAATATCTATCTATTTACTATTTATTGTGTAATTATTAAACTTGTTAAAAGACTGCAAATATTACAATATAACTGCAAAAATCTATATCAATCCCACACACATTAAAAATTTTAATCCCTATCCAGGTCGGAAAATCCTTAGGTTCGATTCCTCTGGGTTAGTTGATCTGACAACTCTGCGACAGTTTTCCTTAAAGAAACATCACAAAGATTTAAAGATACGAGAAACTTCACGAAAATACGTAGATTATAGGAATTCTGTTTTGTGCTGTCTGATATAATTTAAATAGTCTAGTTCAAAGCGAGGATACATTTAAACAATCCCTCAGTAGAAATACAAGATGCTCTTCTTTACCTTGATAAATATAATTTTGCTCATTTTTCATTAATCATAAAAATGATGCACAGACAGACAACGTTTATATACATCAGGACCTCAAACTCGAAAAAATATTTTCGAAGATTTTCTGTGTTCGTTTGGTGGATTTTTCAATTGCGAAATAAAAAGAGCCATTTCTCAATCTTTTAAATTTTAATTCTTAGCATCTCTTTGAACCATGAATATTAAGCATTGTATCCTAGGTGTGAACCCATGTATGATGTATCCAACATGGGATTCCCAGTTTAGAATGTTTATGTGATTCCCATGTTAAAAGCATGGATCAGTAAAATATAAGGATAGAGGGTTCAATGTACAACATACAATATCGTACTATAATCAGGCATCTTAAAATAGTTTACAATTATTCATCAGTTCTAGTTAAACTTAGCAGGAAATACGAGAAATACGAGAACTACGAGATTTATGAGAACTTGGAGAAAAAGAAGAACTACGAGAACTAGGAGAACTAGAGGAGAACTTGGAGAACTAGAAGAACTCGGAGAACAAGGAGAACTGGGAGAACTGAGAGTACTAGGAGAACTAGGAGAACTAGGAGAACCGGGATAACTGAGAGTACTAGGAGAACTACGAGAACTGCGAGAACTAGGAGAACTAGGAGAACTACGAAAACTAGAGGAACTAGGAGAATTAGGAGAACTGGGAGAACTGTGAGAACTGAGAGTACTAGGAGAACTACGAAAACTGCGAGAACTAGGAGAACTACAAGAACTACGAAAACTAGAGGAACTAGGAGAATTAGGAGAACTGGGAGAACTGTGAAAACTACGAGAACTATGAGAACTATGAGAACTAGTAGGCCTAGGAGAACTAGAAGAACTAGAAGAACTAGTAGAACTAATAGAACTAGGAGAACTAGGAGAACTAGAAGACTAGAAGAATTAGAAGAACTATAAGAACAAGAAGAAATAGGAGAACTAAGAGATCAGAAGAAGTAGAATAACTAGGAAAAGTAGAAGAACTAGAAGAACTAAAAGAACTAAGAGGGCATGGAGAAGATGGAGCACTAGAAGAACTAGTAGAACTAATAGAACTAGGAGAACTAGGAGAACTAGGAGAAGTGGAAGAACTGGTAGAAGTAGAAGAACTAGGAGAACTTGCATAGTTAGAAGAACTAGGAGAACTATTAGAACTAGAAGAACAGGAGAACTAGGAGAACAGGAGAACTAGAAGAACTAGAAGAACATGAGAACTAGGAGAATTAGGAGTACTTGGAGAACTAAAAGAACTACGAGAACTAGAAGACTAGAAGAACTAAAAGACTAGAAGAACTAGAAGACTAGAAAAACTAGAAGAAGCAGAAGAAATAGGAGAACTAGGAGACCTAGGAGAAGTAGAATAACTAGGAGAAGTAGAAGAACTAAAAGAACTAGGAGAGCATGGAGAAGATGGAGCACTAGGAGAACTAGGAGAACTAGGAGAAGTGGAAGAACTGGTAGAAGTAGAAGAACTAGGAGAACTTGCATAATTAGAAGAACTAGGAGAACTTGCATAATTAGAAGAACTAAGAGAACTATGAGATCTAGAAGAACAGGAGAACTAGGAGAAGTGGAAGAACTGGTAGAAGTAGAAGAACTAGGAGAACTTGCATAATTAGGAGAAGTAGGAGAACTATGAGAACTACAAGAACAGGAGAACTTGGAGAATTAGGAGAACTTGGAGAACTAGAAGAACTATGAGATTTAGAAGAACTAGGAGAACTAGGAGAACTAGGAGAACTAGGAGAACTAGAAGAATAGAAGAACAGGAGATTTAGAAGAACTAGGAGAACTAGGAGAACTAGGAGAACTAGAAGAATAGAAGAACTAGGAGAATAGGAGAACTATGAGAAATAGAAGAACAGGAGAACTAAGAACTGTTTTCATGATTATATCAAGAATTGAGGCGGCGCCAGTCATCCTTTTAGACTTTTTCTCCAAAATTCTAGGAATTTCTTGTGCATCTTAGGATACTATAGATACAGTGTACGCGGATACAGGCCCGTAACTAGGGGGGGGGGCTCATCAGATGGGTATATATGTACTGTAACTGTGGGTAAAAAAAGTATTACAACTTTGTTTAGATTGTACATAAATATATTATATAAGAAAGGAGTATGGACAAAAGGTAATTAAATAAAAATATAATCCAGTAAGGAGAAGTAAGGATAGAAAATGGAAAGTATAGAGGAGAAAGACGGATAATGGAGAAACGGATAATGGAGAAAGGCAGATAATGGAGAAAGACGGATAATGGAGAAAGACGGATAATGGAGAAAGACGTATAATGGAGAAAGACGGATAATTAAGAAGGAAGGATAGAGGAGAAGGAATGCAGAGGAGAAGGAAGAATAGAGGAGAAAAATGGAAAATGGAGAATGACGGATATAGGAGAAGGAAGGATAGAGGAGAAGGAAGTATAGAGGAGAAGGAATGCAGAGGAGACGGAAGGATAGAGACGAAGGAAGGATAGAAAAGAAGGATGGATAGAAGAGAAGGATGGATAGAAGACACGGAAAGATAAAAGAGAAGGAAGTATAGAAAAAAATAAGGAATGATAGAGGAGAAGAGAAGAAGGAAGGATAGAGGAGAAAGACGGATGAAGGAAGGATAGATTGTAAGGAAGGATAGAGAAGAAGAAAGGATAGAGAAGAAAAAAACATAGAGAAGAATGAAGAATAGAGAAGAAGGAAGAATAGAGAAGAAGGAAGAATAGAGAAGAAGGAAGAATAGAGGAGAAAAAAGGCGAAGAAAGTATAGTGGAGAAAGGATAGAAGAAAAGTAAGGATAGAGAAAGGAGATTATATGTAGAACGGTTGAATCGATAAATTAGATAAGATTAGATTAGATGATAGAATTAGAATATCCCACAGCTGGGCTTAGGCCTTTAGAACAGAATACACAGATAGGACGAGAAGGGAGTTGGTGTAAATTTGGGAACTTGATCATAAGAACCTTTTTGTAGTATTTTAACATTACATTTGATGTCCAACCTCGAATTCGATTTTACGATCGTGGCATTATAAGGTTGACCTTGAAGAACTTTAAAACATTTAAATGAGCAAATATGGCAGATATATCATTGTTTTTCTATCTTAAACGTAATAATAATTTTGAATTATGGTTTCTCTTTCACTGTGATTTGCAGATTTATGTAGTAGAAAAAAAGAAGGAGAATGACATAGTTCATCTATTTCAGAAAACCTACGATATCTCTCTCATTGATACCTGAAGAAAAGATGTGACCCGTCGATATTCCATCTATTAATATCTGTTATTTTGTTGATAACCCTTAAATTTTACAACTCAAAAGATACTAAACCATTTCTTTTCCTATCTGTGTAATCTGTGGGCGATGGTATCATCTGTGATCTGAATGTATTATAAATAGATCTTGATTACACAATTATATATCTTTTGTAGAAATATCTTATTCTATTTTCCTTGCTTATTTATTATTCACATACATATTGTGTATATGAAGATATTTATTTACATTTTCCTCCTTTTCAGGAGTATTATCTGGATTGTGGTTTTTACCCCAATAAACAATATAATTTTAATTTTTCCTTCTCATTCAACCTTTATTCTATTCTATCTTAAACTCATCTTGAAATAATAGAGTAATTGTTAATAAATTTATTAATACTAATAAAATTACTGTAGCTAAACATAAACATTTGATAGAATAAATATTTGTAATTATTATAATTATGATATTGATAAGGTCACAGAGAAACAGACATCATGTTCGAATCCATGGAAGAACTCGAACTCTCGCTGCACTCGGAGACAGTGTTAAGGTTCCCGTTCTTGTTCTGGTTGGTCGGGACGGGTTGTGGAGCACTGGCGTTTATCCAGGTATGGTTTAACACTTGTTGTAGGGTTATTCTTGACTCTGGGTCTGGGTTGAGACAGAGTCTGATCAGGTTCTTTGCTTCTTGTGAAAGGTTAAGCTGTGGAAACCAAACCAGCTCCGCGTTCAAGATCTGCTCATCCGTCTCATAGGGTACATCACCACAGAGCATATCATAGAGAAGGATACCTAGAGACCAGACGGTTAATCCGTCCGCTTTATATCTTCTATATTTGATCCACTCCGGAGGACTGTAGACACGGGTTCCCTCAAAGTCTGTATAAACCGCATCATGGAGATAGGTCCCAGATCCAAAGTCTATAATTTTAAGTTGATGAGTTTGGAGATCTATTAATATATTTTCATCCTTTATATCTCTATGTAGAACACCACGGTTATGACACTGACTCACTGTATCAAGAACCTGACGGAATAGATGTCTTGCCAGGTTTTCTCCAAGTGGTCCTTCTTCACTGATAAAATCAAATAGATCCTTACTGTTAAACCTCTCCATCACAATATAGTAGCTGTGGCTCATGTCAAAATAATCTATAAGACGGATTACTCCAGGTACATCGGAGACCTGCTGCATCAGAGCTATCTCCAGAGGAACTTTATCATCTACTGTATATTCCAGAACCTTTTCTTTGGTAACTTCCTTGACAGCAACTTGCATTCCGTCGCTTTTCCTAATTCCAGCATGGACAACTCCGAACCCGCCTTTTCCTAGGATTCCTTTAAGCTTATATTGTGCCTGGAAATCCAGGATATCGCTTCCTAGTCTTCCAACTGTGGATCGTCGAGAAGAGAGACTAAATAAGTTCTTGAATTTCATCCTGACTCCAGGTGTAAAATCTAGTAGTGGTTGATTGATATTATGTTCTAAGCTGAGATGTTCTCTGCTAAAATTTCGTCACGTAACTGAGTGTCAAGAAGGCATTCACCGACTATATTAAGGGCCGGGACGGGTCGGGGTGGGAGGAGAAGTACCGGGACGGATCTAGGTCTGAGCAGAAGGACTGGTACCGGAGACAGGCCTCCACTACTGCGTACATTCCTACAGAAAGCAAATACACGTCATGGGATCCTGAATGAATTCATCACATGAAAGAATATATCCAACCCCCTCCCACCCAACCCAACCCATCTTTCAGATCTATCCCGTAATCCTTAGAACAATTCAACTCGGAGTTTTTGGAAAACTTGTGACTTTTTCGTCCGTGTTTATGCTTACTCCAGATAGATAGATAGTTAGTACTCTGTCCCTAGTACGGATGAGTAGCAAAAACCCTAAAATATCCCAGGCATGACCGTATATAGTAGAGAATGACTCATATATCTGAGCTAAATTTTGAAGCATTAATATTTTTCAATCTGAAACCTTTTCTATTTAGAAGATTCATCCTCCCTCTTCATGTTTACTATATCACTGCAAACTAAAGACAGGCGGAGAAGGTAAAATTAATGGGACTTTGTGACCTCGTAGCTCCAGTTTAGACTTTATACACGCAAGTATGAAAGAAAGAAATTCAAAACATTTTTGTTCTTCTCAATATCTATTGAACCAGATGAGTTATATTTTAAAACTACAAGATTTCAATTTTACTTCCAATCTTGATGCGATATACAATTTATAATTGCAAGAGAAGAAGGAAGGATAGAGGAGAAAGACGGATAAAGGAGNATTACTATCAAACCCGTTTCTTAACCCTTATCAGGTCACCCCAAGTCCCGACCCCAATCCTACTTAACCCTATTAACTGTCCCTAAATCCACTCCCTTTATAACAGTAATACTAACACATGCATACGTTATAAAATGTTTGAAGTTCAAAGTTGAGTTCAGCTTGGTTTAAGCTTTACAGTACAATGCTATGCAAACTTTTGTATACTAGAGTTTTTAAATGACGCGTTTAAACATCTGTATTTTTAGTTTAGGTTTAGATTCCTTAATATATAAATATTTACATTGTACAAGTGTAAGGACTTCAAGGCTCGTAAAAGATAAATATTTTTATACAGTTTGCACAATTTGTCAATATCTAAAGTGGAAATATGCGTAAATTATTGCATACATGGCTCAGAATTTGCGTACTGCTATTGTCAATTTTTCGTAGAGAAATTGGTTTCAAGAAAATCTTATAAAAAAATAAAATAGATTTAAGATAATTCTAATTTTTAGGATTTAAAATAATTTCAGTTTTGGAATAAAGATAATTCTAGTTTTATGTTTTAAGATAATTATAATTTTTAGGATTTAAGATAATTAAAATTTTCATGATTTACGATAATTATAGCTTCAGAATTTAAGATAATTTTAAGTTTAGGATTTAAGATAATTCTAGTTTCAAGATTCAAGATAAATTATAGTTTTAAGAATTTAGGATAATTATAATTTAAAAATTTAGGATAATTATAATTTCTAGGATTTATGATAATTATAATTTTTAGGATTTAAGATAATTATAATTTTAAGATTTAAGATAATTATAGTTTTAAGGATTTAAGATAATTATAATTTCAAGATTTAAGATAATTATAGTTTCAAGGATTTAAGACAATTCTAGTTTCAAGATATAGAATAATTATAATTTCAAGATTTAAGATAATTACAGTTTCAGGATGAAATTTTTTATCTAAAAATGATTAACTAAGTAGATTATTTTAAATTCCTACTTTTTATATCTTTTTATATCTTTTTATATCTAATATCTTTTAAATCTGAATATCACAATCAAAACACTTGTTCTGGACTTTTTAAACTCATTTTTTCTAGTTTTGAAACATGAAGTTTTGATTTCTATTTGATTTGTTAAACCAAGTCTAGGAAGCACCCGGAGTAAAATCTAACCTAACCCAGAAACCCCGGAATGCAATCCTAGCTGCATGGTGAAACGCCCGCAATATATTTCTGTATTTAAGTGTTAGGTTATTTCCCATAGACCTTGTTCCAAGGGAAACTTCCCAAGTGGAAACTTTCCGAGAGGCGCCTCTATGGAAGGGCTAGGGAGAGGCGCCTCTATGGAAGGGCTAGGGAGAGGCGCCTCTATGGAAGGGCTAGAGAGAGGCGCCTCTATGGAAGGGCTAGGGAGCCGAGCGCTGCAGCGAGAACAAGCTATGAGGTCGAATAACCTTGGGAAGATGCCTCTTGGGAAAAGTACCTAACATGAGTATTTATGCTGCATACGCTTTACGTTTAGATTCACACGTATATAATTTTCAAATCTATACGATATGATCTAGTTCAGACTTCAATTAAATATTTTGCTAGATACTTCAGCCAGATATTGAATATGTAGCTTTTTTTAAACTTAGAACTAATCTAATCATTGAGCTAGAAACTGAGCTAAATATTGAGCTAGAAACTGAGTTAAATATTGATATAGAAGCTGGGCTAAGTGTTGAACTAGAAGCTGAGCTAAATATTGAGATGGAAGCTGAGCTAAATATTGATATAGAAGCTGGGCTAAGTATTGAACTAGAAGTTGAGCTAGACATTGAGCTAGAAGCTGAGCTAAATATTGATATTGAAGCTGGACTAAGTATTGAACTATAAAATCTGAGCTAGAAACTGAGCTAGATATTGAGCTAGAAGCTAAGCTAGATATTGAGGATAGATGCTGAGCTGAATACTGAGCTAGATACTGAACTACACATTTACAATATACATATATCTAGCTATGTTGTATTTAGCTAATGTTTCAATAATCCATTTATTTCTCTAATAATTAGATATAAAAAATATTATGGATTGAACTCTATACATTAACATTATACATATCATATCATATTATTCTAATGTAAGGGTGTCCCACATCAAATTAGACCGTGTCAATGGGTCTAAATTACAATTTGAGGGACAAATCATAAAATTTAAGAAGAATGAATCATTTTGAAAAATTTAACAAGGCTAATAGAAATATTTTTTTTTGCAGAAAATGTTAGATTTTTTGCGTATTATGTGCGTATTATGTGCGTATTTTGGCGTTAAAGATTGGAGATGGGACGCTCTGTATTATTATTGATCTATTACTAAATAATGCTTCTTAAATCAGACTAATTTTTATGTTTATTTTTAGAGCTAAAAAAAAGAATATCATAAGAAGACTGAAAGTAAAAAGATTTTTGTTTAAAGTTTAAGAATAAAAAAATAATACAATAATTTAGTTGTCTTGGGCCGCTTGACATAAAAGCATTTAAAACACTGTTGTCCGAAATTGCGGCAAGCCTCTTTAGAGAGGGAGGGAACCCCCAGACGCCACGAGCCTCCCAGATTTGTTAGGCAGATCGAGCCTCCACTATGCAGACCAAGCCTCCGCTATAAAGTAATCGAGCCCTCCACCATATATTACAGCTATTTATAAATCTTGATTTTTACGTGTAATGACAAATTTTGACAATTTTTTTTGACATAGTGGCATAAGAATTTTACCAATTTTTATTTCTGGAGTAAACTCAGTTTGTTTTGTTGTAATCTTTGCTTTAAACAATACCTTTTTTTGAAAAGTTTTAAGATTTTAATAAATGATACAAATTTTCTAGAATTTGAACTACAAAAAAAGGTATCGCTTGAATCAAAGATTAAAATAAAAAATTTAATTTAATTTAATTCAAATTTTTTCCTCTAAATATTTTCCTTATTTATGCTAATTAATAAATACTTCTCATGTTTTAGAAACCTCACTATGTCGAAAAATTTGTAAACTGGGAGGCTCGTGTCTGCATAGCGGAGGCTCATGGCGTCCGGGGGTTCCCTCTCTCCTTTGGGTGAATCGCCATTCTTTCCAGCTTGACCAACCTATCGGTGGTCATAGATGACCTGTTCAAGGTAAAAAGCCTTTGAAGTAATGACTTTGTAAACCCCCCCCCCTGAAACCGCCTATGTAGCTTGCTAATAAGTAATGCTGTATACAATGTATATTTATATATTCATCTAGCTATATTGTACATATAGCTAGCTAGAAAGATGCTGTATACAATATACATATATCTTGCTATGTTGTATACAATATACATATATATAGCTATGCTGTATACAATATACATATATCTATAGCTAGCTAGCTATAGCTAACTAGAAAGCTATGTTGTAAAACATCTAGCTAGAAAACAATGTTGTAACAATATATCTAAAAAGCTGGATAAATAGCTTGACTGATTGCTATATAACTATCCAGCAAAAAGTTAGTTGAATGATTGATTAGTGTAGTAAATTCCTAGTAGTAGTATCCTAGTATCCTAGTCTACACTTTACACACACACACTACACAGAGAAAGCAGTGTTTTTTCAAGGCTAGGTCACAAAAGGGGAAAGGGGAAAGGAAGTTTAAGCAAAAAAAAAGGTTGAAGTGAAGAAGAAAAATTGCAAAATTACATGTTGTGCGAAATTTAGGATATGAATACTTAAAGCATGTTTTTTTCTGAAAAAAGTTACATAAACATACATAAACATTAAGAAATTAAAAAAGAAACAATATTAAAACTAATTGTGTAAAAGTCAAGATACGGTCTTAACTTAACATTGAATTCATGAATGATAATAAAAATTGTTTAAAATAAGATAAAGAAATATTGAAGTTTATGTAAAAATAACATTGAAGCTTGGCCAGAGTTTACAACTCTGCAATTTTGTAAATTACCAATTTTATGAAATTGTAAACATATAATTTGAAAATTTCGTCAATCAAAAAAATTGTTAAATCGAAATAAAAACAATTCAAAGCAGGCTTCTTAGGGGTTTTACAAATAAATATATTTAAGTGATAATATTTTAACTGTATTTTCCCTAAAACACTAAATATAAAATATTGGCAGATTTTTTTATTGGTGAGGAAAATCCTCTATATGTTTAATTGCAGTTTAAAAACGGTTACGCCCCGAAGTTTGGTATGCAGATGAAACTTTTAAACATATAATTTAATTTACTTAAAATAAAATAAAATAAAATCAAAATATCCGCAGTTTTTTGGTGAATTATAAATAGATAGATTATTATAACATCTAATTTGGACTAGCCTAAATTACAGAATGAAAGCGTACGCAATGCAATGAACAACCGGGCAGGGTTTTGTCTGCTTACGCTTTAACGCAATTTTCGTTCTGCCGATCAACATCAAGTGCCCAAGTTAGACTTTTCTAATATCTGAGCTGCGTTATTTGTTGTCTTTGATGCCTCAACTTTCGTGAAATATCCCTGGCTAAACGGGACTTTCATAATTTCATGTATTAAATGTCGTCATTGTAGGGTCAAACTGTACGAATGCGTGGGAGGGGCAGGGAGGGTACTATTCATTTAAAGCAGCCTAACTCCTACCAGCTTAGGCAAATGTTGGAGTAGGATCTAAAACTAGTTCCTCATATGGGATACATCTGGGTTGAAACCTACAGTTCACAGATACACCCAGAGCTAGAGGAAAAACTATCCCGGAGAAGAAAAGTGATTGTAAACAATGGAGTTGGAGGGGGGGAAATCCTTTTGCAAGCATAAGTTGAAGGTGTTGGCATACATCAAGGCCAAGAGGTTGATCAGGAAACAGAACAAGTTAATCTCCAATAAAAGGTAAAAACAAAACTCCGTGAACTACGGAACAAAAATGTGCGATGTCAGTATTTATAAATTTCTCATATCAAACCTTGGATTGCGAAGACAAATTCTTTGTGGTCATAAACATTCCAAAGTTTTGGAGCTATAAATTGTTTAAACAAATTGATATCAATACGTCAACAGGGGCCATTTAGAACAGTTTGTTTTGTATTTAATAAACATATAAATATTTAAACAAATGCATATTCAGAGTGTAATTTCTACTAGACAGGCAGAGCAGTGTACATTTTATTAATTTATAAGTAAAATTTTTTCTTCATTTTGTATATTTTTTTTGAGTTCACAATATATGTGCGTAATCAATTCGATGTTTATTAGAAAAAAAGGCAATTACGGTCAAATCAAATGTATTTTTTGTTTCAGACCGTCACATTGTCTTCGCAAAATATGAAATTAAAAATTTAGCGGATTTTTTCTGTTTACATAGGTGGATTTACAAAAGATCTAAAATTCTAGTTTTATTCCAGGCAAATTTTTTATTTAAACACTTCCCAGTCATGTTAGTTCGTTTATTAGGTACAACAAAAGCTGGCATATAAATCATATAAATATATAAATATATTTAAGATCAGAAATATTACAACATAAATCAACAAACGGAAAAATTGATGACAATACTTTAATTAAAGTTATGCAGACTTAAACGTTGAAGAATTTAAATTTGTTCAGTTAAAAATATTTCTTAATGGAATACTACAGGATTACAGTTCAAAGTTGTACAAAAATCTACTTCAAAAATAATAATAATCTGAGATGAGGAATTTTTATTAACTCTTGTAGAACTAAAAATACAAGGAGAGTAATCAGTTCTTATATTTCAAGAATTTATATTAGAAATCAAACTCTACTGAAAATAGAAATAACCTTAAAATAATTTATCTTTTCTTAAGAATTTCTCATATTTGTCTAAAACATATTTTTTATCTTGATCAATTTATTTAGTGTTAGCTGAAGGGCCCGGCGTTGCCCGTGGAAAAAAAATTTTCAGCCCAATCAGTCCAGCCGTTTTGCCGGCTAAAGACAACATATATATACATATATATACGAATGTCTTGTTTTATTACATAGATTAATATTTTATGAAATATATTATAATATATATACTCAAATAGACATAGGTGGGTTTATCAAGAAATATATTTTTTAAAGCTAACATTAATGACATTTTCTGAGAAATGTTATGAATAAGTGGGGGGGGGCTGGGCCTTTCCACGGAACTATAAACACACAAGCTTGAATTTACGCGGTGTTGGAAACTCCGGACCAGAATTTTAGTGACGTCAAGCTCAGGGTTCTAGAACCGTACCGGAGTAGGACGGATAGAACTAGAAAGGGCTAGAGTGGCACCTGGAGCAACCACGAACTGGGACGGCACGGTCTCTTCTTGGTACGGGTAGGTACCCCTCCCCCCCCCATCCCTAGAACAGGATGGTACGCATCTGATGGCATTTTAGGAATTTCTGACGCAATGTTGGCCACAACTGTGCGTAGCCCGTGGGATGAAAGTGTACAAACGTTTTGCTCTGTGCACACAAACTCACACTGATCTTTACGGACAAACTTTAATCTCCTGGTCCATCTTAAGCCGGACAGAACACTGTACAAATTCTCTACTCGATGTCATTCATCTGAGACAAAAATATGCTTTAAAAACAAGTATATTTCATCACAGGAGAATGTCACCTGATATATCTACAACAAGGGGGAGGATTATTTGTATTTATTTAACAGAATTTTAGGGCGCCATAGCTTTCTAGCTTCTATTTGAACATTATCATATTTGTATTTATTTAACAGAATTTTAGGGCGCCATAGCTTTCTAGCTTCTATTTGAACATTATCATTGGATTAAACTATTTCGCAGATTTTTCTATTCTATTGTGATTTTCTAAACCATGGATATATATATATATATATAACTTAACCCATGTTTATTGACTGATGAGGATCGAGAGATCTGAAAAAATTTGTATTAATTAATATGAAAACTGAGAAGCTGTTCTGATTATTGCTTTATTAGTTATATATATATATATATATATATATATATCCATGGGCCATTTAATTCCATTTGGACCAATCGGACCAATTGCCTTGACCTTTTTAAAACCACTCCAACAGCACAGATCAGATTTTTAAACAGTTGACTAATTTTATGATTATAAAATCTAATCACAAATTTTTGACAGAAACACGATTTTTAAAAATTATTAAGAAATAATTTTATTCAGTAGATATTCACTATCTTTTTCGATAAAGAAATAAATTAAAAATTGCGAATATTTGTCATTTATCAACTCTGTTTGAACAGTTGTGTTTGTATAAAAAAATGAATGCGTACATACTTTCATAAGAAAATGAAATGGATTCAAAATAAGTGTTATTTAACAATTCTAAATTTTGTAATTTTCCCCTTATTGACCAAAATTAAACAATGGGAAGAAAAGCAATTAATAAAATGTTTTTTTTCATGCAAATTTAATATTTTATTTGAATGCAAATAAATTACCCCTCCCATCTAAAAAAACGAAATTTTGATCAAATCTAACAGAGCTGAAAACTTTAGAATGAGATATCCTTAATCCCAATTACTTAATCTGAGAGTTCCTCCGGTTTCTGTATATAATCTTAAATGGCGCGCAAAATTTCAAATTTGTCGGCTTCATATATGCGACTGTGATTGGTTGAACTTTATGCACTTAAGGATACAAACACAAGATTAGGTTAGTCTCGATATTAAGAAAAAAGAAGGATCAAGCATTAATCTCAATATCCACCATTATAAAGTTTTCAGCTCAGGGTCGTGACATTTCGTAGACTTGTAGGATACAAGAATTATAAGAATCGGAATATAAACAAAAAAAGTTTAGTCCTTAGAATAGAAAAGTCGAGAAATACTGGACAACAAAGAAAGAAAACAAAAACTAGTTTTAAACTTTGGTTAATAATAATACTATATTTCTCATTAAATATCTAGAAATAATACAGTAAACTCACTAAATTCTAACTAAACTATATTTCTCATTAGATATCTAGAAATTATACAGTAAGCTTACTTAATTCTAACTAAACTATATTTCTCACTAATAACTATTTAATAAAATTCAAAACTTATAATGAAGAGTATAAACGAGTAAAATCTGTATATAGAAAGTATTGATCTGAAAGTACAGAATTAACTGCTAAATCACGATTTGATCTGATAAGACAGTTTTAACAATTTAATAATGTAAAAAACATTAAATAATTTGAGATAGATTATCTATAATTAATCTATTTTTAGGATTTCAGATCAATAATTATTGTTAAAAATAGATCGATTTTTCATGTTTTTTTATTGCTGTAAATCATTGAACTGCGTTCTAGTACGATATCAAATTAAAAAAAAAACATTATTGTTGCCTTCACAATTTTATCCTGTTCACTCTTACCGGAACAGATATGTGAAGAGCTCGTTTTACGTCTGAAATTGGGTTAAATTTTGTCCATCTCCTACTTTACCCCTGCGGCGTTGAGCCGTATGTCACTTTTACTGTTTAGAGAAACTACATCATAAACTTTCCGATATAAAAACCAGAGTACCTCTGTAATTTTTGTTGAGACGAAGATTTAAAGTGTACTGTAAAAAGTCTGGCCGCGCCATCAAAGTTTAACCCAGGTTGACAGAGAATAGGGGCAGGCCGCAGGGTGGTACTTGCCGCGTGTCACTATAATGCCGTTACAAGGGGTAGGTCCGGTTCAAATCCAAATCGACCCTAGTACACCGTGATGAAACATGGAATTCCGTCCAAGGACCATTTCAGTTAAAAAGAATATCACACCAATTTTATAAAAATCAATTTATTTCAGTTAAAAAGAAAATCACACAAATTATATAAAAAATCTATTTATTTCAATTAAAAAGAAATTTTGTATAAAAACCTATTTATTTCAGGCTTTTTAACACGAATTCTGAAAAGCACATCACTATTGGATGTTTTTTTAAAGTGCTTAATCAGCAAAAAACGCAAAAACAACTTGAAGTACAACTTTCTAATGATAATTATACATTTTATTACTTAATTTTATGTGACGCTTCAGTCCTAGAGCGATATATCCAATTCTCCACTGTACCCTGTAAAGCTTTGTCTAATCAAACATGAATCCTATCCACGTGGTGTTCTTGAAAACTAACTATTTTAACTTATGGATCATCTACTTGACTGACTTGTGCATTTCTTGTTTTAGAGAAAAGGAAAAAAATTTACAAAATTTAACATTTTTCAGGCCAGAAAATGACTTTTTCTTCCACATTATTGATCAGATTATTTTCATGAATAGGTATGGAGGCCCTTTAAAGGAAATAGAGATTTTTTAAACAATTCCAACAGCACAGATCA